>NW_019263175.1:0-18101 GCF_002742605.1 Olea europaea var. sylvestris
TTTTCATTGGCTCAATTCCAATCGAATTAGACTAGCATTTCGCCAAAGACGAACAAACCCGAAGTTATCATGAAATCGAAAGCCACTTTTCATTGGCTCAATTTCAATCGAATTAGACTAGCAATTCGCGAAAAACGAGCAAACTAGAAGTTATCATGAAATCGAAACCCAATTTTCATTGGCTCGATTCCAATCGAATTAGACTATCAATTCGCGAAAAACGAACAAACCCGAAACTATCATGAAATCAAAAACAACGTTTCGTTGGGTCGATTCCAATCGAATTAGACTGGCAATTCGACAAAAACGAACAAACTCGAAGTTATCATGAAATCAAAAACTACTTTCCATTGGCTCGATTGCAATCGAATTAGACTAGCATTTTGCAAAAAAAGGAACAAACTCGAAGTCATCATGAAAACAAAAACCACTTTTCATTGGTTCAATTCCAATCGAATTAGACTAGCAATTTTCCAAAGACGAACAAACCCAAAGTTATCATGTAATCAAAACCACCTTTCATTGGCTCCAATCCAATCGAATTAGACTAGCATTTCGCCAAAAACGAACAAACCCGAAGTTATCATGAAATCAAAAACCACTTTTCATTGGCTCGATTCCAATCGAATTAGACTAGCAATTGGCCGAAAACGATCAAACCCGAGGTTATCATGAAATAAAAAACCCCTTTTCATTGGCTCCATTCCAATCGAATTAGAATAGCAATTCGCCAAAAATGAACAAACCCGGAGTTATCATGAAATCAAAAACCACTTTTCATTGGCTCCATTCCAATCGAATTAGACTAGCAATTTTCCAAAAATGATCAAACCTAAGGTTATCGTGAAAACAAAAACCAATTTTCATTGGCTCAATTCCAATCGAATAAGATTGGCAATTTGCTAAGGACGAAACAACCCGAAGTTATCATGTAATCATAACCACTTTTCATTGGCTCGATTCCAATCGAATTAGACTAGCAATTCGTCGAAAATGATCAAACCCGAAGATATCATGAAATTAAAAACCACTTTTCATTTGCTCGATTCCAATTGAATTAGACTAGCAATTCGCCAAAAACGAACAAATTCGACGTTATCATGAAATCAAAAACCAGTTTTCATTTGCTCGATTCCAATCGAATCAGACTAGCAATAAGCCGAAAACGAACAAACCTGAAGTTATCAGGAAATCAAAACCCACTTTTCATTGGCTCGATTCCAATCGAATTAGACAAGCAGTTCGCCGAAAACTATCAAACCCGAAGTTTCATGAAATCGAAAACCACTTTTCATCGGCTCGATTCCAATCGAATTTGACTAGCAATTTGCCGATAATGATCAAACCCGAAGGTATCATGAAATCGAAAAACACTTTTGTTTGGCTCGATTCCAATCGAATTAGACTAGCAAATCGCGAAAAATGAACAAACCCTAAGTTATCTTGAAATCGAAACCGAGTTTTCATTTGCTCGATTCCAATCGAAATAGACTAGCAGTTCACCGAAAACGAAGAAACCCGAAGTTATCATGAAATCGAAAACCACTTTTCATTGGCTCAATTCCAATCGAATTAGACTAGTAATTCGCCAAAAACGAACACACTCGAAGTTATCATGAAATCAAAAACTAATTTCCATTTGCTCGATTACTATCGAATTAGACTAGTTTTTCGCAAAAAATGAACAAACCCGAAGTTATCATGAAAACAAAAACCACTCTTCATTAGCTCAATTCCAATCGAATTAGACTAGCAATTTTCCAAAGACGAACAAAATCGAAGTTATCATGTAATCAAAACCACTTTTCATTGGCACGATTCCATTCGAATTAGACTAGCAATTCGTCGAAAATGAACAAACCCGAAGTTATCATGAAATCAAAAAACACTTTTCATTGGCTCCATTCCAATCGAATTAGACTAGCAATTGGCCGAAAACTATCAAACCCGAGGTTGCCATGAAATCAAAAACCACTTTTCATTGGCTCCAATCCAATCGAATTAGACTAGCATTTCGCCAAAAACGAACAAACCCGAAGTTATCATGAAATCAAAAACCACTTTTCATTGGCTGCATTCCAATCGAATTAGACTAGCATTTCGCCAAGAACGAACAAACCCGAAGTTATCATGAAAGCAAAAACCACTTTTCATTGGCTGCATTCCAATCGAATTAGACTAGCATTTCGCCAAGAACGAACAAACCCGAAGTTATCATGAAATCAAAAACCACTTTTCATTGGCTGCATTCCAATCGAATTAGACTAGCAATTTTCCAAAAATGATCAAACCTGAGGTTATCGTGAAAACAAAAACCACTTTTCATTGGCTCAATTCCAATCGAATAAGACTGGCAATTTGCTAAGGACGAAACAACCCGAAGTTATCATGTAATCATAACCACTTTTCATTGGCTCAATTCCAATCGAATTAGACTAGCAATTCGTCGAAAATGATCAAACCCGAAGATATCATGAAATTAAAAACCACTTTTCATTTGCTCGATTCCAATCGAATTAGACTAGCAATTCGCCAAAAACGAACAAATTCGAAGTTATCATGAAATCAAAAACCAGTTTTCATTTGCTCGATTCCAATCGAATCAGACTAGCAATAAGCCAAAAACGAACAAACCTGAAGTTATCATGAAATTAAAACCCACTTTTCATTGGCTCGATTCCAATCGAATTAGACAAGCAGTTCGCCGAAAACTATCAAACCCGAAGTTTCATGAAATCGAAAACCACTTTTCATCGGCTCGATTCCAATCGAATTTGACTAGCAATTTGCCGAAAATGATCAAACCCGAAGGTATCATGAAGTCGAAAAACACTTTTGTTTGGCTCGATTCCAATCGAATTAGGCTAGCAATTCACGAAAAATGAACAAACTAGAAGTTATCATGAAATCGAAACCCAATTTTCATTGGCTCGATTCCAATCGAATTAGACTACCAATTCGCGAAAAACGAACTAACTCGAAATTATCATGAAATCAAAAACAACGTTTCATTGGCTCGATTCCAATCGAATTAGACTAGCAGTTCGCCAAAAACGAACAAACTCGAAGTTTTCATAAAATCAAAAACTACTTTCCATTGGCTCGATTACAATCGAATTAGACTAGCATTTCGCAAAAAGACAACAAACCCAAAGTTATCATGAAAATAAAAACCACTTTTCATTTGCTCAATTCCAATCAAATTAGACTAGCAATTTTCCAAAGATGAACAAACCCGAAGTTATCATGTAATCAGAACTACTTTTCATTGGCTCGATTCCATTCGAATTAGACTAGCAATTCGCCAAAAATGAACAAACCCGAAATTATCATAAAATCAAAAACAACTTTTCATTGGCTCCATTCCAGTCGAATTACATTAGCAATTGGCTCAAAATGATCAAACCCGAGGTTATCATGAAATCAAAAACCACTGTTCGTTGGCACCGTTCCAATCGAATTAGACTAGCAATTCGTCGAAAATGAACAAACCCGAAGTTATCATGAAATCAAAAACGACCTTTCATTGGCTCCAATCCAATCGAATTAGACTAGCATTTCGTCAAAAACGAACAAACCCGAAGTTATCATGAAATCGAAAGCCAGTTTTCATGGGCTCAATTCCAATCGAATTAGACTAACAATTCGCCAAAAATGAACAAACCCGAAGTTATGATGAAATCAAAAACCAATTTTCATTGGCTCGATTCCAATCGAATTAGACTAGCAATTCACCAAAAACGAACACACCCGAAGTTATCTTGAAATCAAAATCCACTTTTCATTGGCTCCATTCCAATCGAATTAGACAAGCCATTCGCCAAAAATGAACAAACCCGAAGTTATAATGAAATCGAAAACAACTTTTCATTGGCTTCATTCTAATCGAATTAGACTAGCAATTCGCCAAAAATGAGCAAACCTGAATTTATCTTGAAATCCGAAACCTCTTTTCATTGGCTGGATTCCAATCGAATTAGACTAGCAATTGGCCGAAAACGATCAAACCCGAGGTTATCATGAAATCAAAAACCACTTTTCATTGGCTCAATTCCAATGGAATTAGACTAGCAGTTCGCCGAAAACAAAGAAACCCGAAGTTATCATGAAATCGTAAACCACTTTTCATTGGCTTAATTCCAATCGAATTAGACTAGCATTTTGCCGAAAATGATCAAACCCCAAGGTATCATGAAATCGACAAACACTTTTCATTGGCTTGACTCCAATCGAATTAGACTAGCAATTCGCCAAAAACGAACAAACTCGAAGTTATCATGAAATCGAAACCCACTTTTCATTGGTTCAATTCCAATCGAAATAGACTAGCAGTTCGCCAAAAACGAACAAACCCGATGTTATCATGAAATCAAAAACCACTTTTCATTGGCTCGATTCCAATCGAATTAGACTAGCAATTCGCCAAAAACGAACAAGCCCGAAGTTATCATGAAATCAAAAACCACTTTTCGTTGGCTCCATTCCAATCGAATTAGACAAGCAATTCGCCAAAAACGAACAAACCCGAAGTTATAATGAAATCGAAAACAACTTTTCATTGGCTTCATTCTAATCGAATTAGACTAGCAATTCGTCAAAAATGAGCAAACCTGAATTTATCTTGAAATCCGAAACCTCTTTTCATTGGCTGGATTCCAATCGAATTAGACTAGCAATTGGCCGAAAACGATCAAACCCGAGGTTATCATGAAATCAAAAACCACTTTTCATTGGCTCAATTCCAATGGAATTAGACTAGCAGTTCGTCGAAAACAAAGAAACCCGAAGTTATCATGAAATCGTAAACCACTTTTCGTTGGCTTAGTTCCAATCGAATTAGACTAGCATTTTGCCGAAAATGATCAAACCCCAAGGTATCATGAAATCGACAAACACTTTTCATTGGCTTGACTCCAATCGAATTAGACTAGCAATTCGCCAAAAACGAACAAACTCGAAGTTATCATGAAATCGAAACCCACTTTTCATTGGTTCAATTCCAATCGAAATAGACTAGCAGTTCGCCAAAAACGAACAAACCCGATGTTATCATGAAATCAAAAACCACTTTTCATTGGCTCGATTCCAATCGAATTAGACTAGCAATTCGCCAAAAACGAACAAGCCCGAAGTTATCATGAAATCAAAAACCACTTTTCGTTGGCTCCATTCCAATCGAATTAGACAAGCAATTCGCCAAAAACGAACAAACCCGAAGTTATCGTGAAATCCAAAACCACTTTTCGTTGGCTCGATTCCAATCGAATTAGACTAGCAATTCGCCAAAAACGAACAAACCCAAAGTTGTCTTGAAATCAAAAACCACTTTTCGTTGGCTCCATTCCAATCGAATTAGACAAGCAATTCGCCAAAAACGAACAAACTCGAAGTTATCGTGAAATCAAAAACCACTTTTCATTGGCTCAATTCCAATGGAATTAGACTAGCAGTTCGCCGAAAATGAAGAAACCCGAAGTTATCATGAAATCGTAAACCACTTTTCGTTGGCTTAGTTCCAATCGAATTAGACTAGCAATTCGCCGAAAATGATCAAACCCCAAGGTATCATGAAATCGAAAAACACTTTTCAAAGGCTTGACTCCAATCGAATTAGACTAGCAATTCGTCAAAAATGAACAAACTCGAAGTTATCATGAAATTGAAACCCACTTTTCATTGGTTCGATTCCAATCGAAATAGACTAGCAGTTCGCCAAAAATGAACAAACCCGATGTTATCATGAAATCAAAAACCACTTTTCATTGGCTCGATTCCAATCGAATTAGACTAGCAATTTGCCAAAAACGAACAAACCCGAAGTTATCATGAAATCAAAAGCTACTTTTCTTTGGCTCAATTCCAATCGAATTAGATAAGCAATTCGCCAAAAACGAACAAACCCGAAGTTATCGTGAAATCCAAAACGACTTTTCATTGGCTCCATTCCAATCGAATTAGACTAGCAATTCGCCAAAAACGAACAAACCCGAAGTTATCATGAAATCAGAAACCACTTTTCAATGGCTCGATTCCAATCGAATTAGACTAGCAATTGGCCAAAAATGATCAAACCCGAGGTTATCATGAAATCAAAAACCACTCTTCATTGGCTCAGTTCCAATGGAATTAGACTAGCAATTCGCTAAAAATGAACAAACCCGAAGTTATCATGAAATCAAAAACCACCTTTCATTGGCTCCATTCCAATTGAATTAGACTAGCAATTCGCCAAAAACGAACAAACCAGATGTTATCATGAAATCAAAACCCATTTTTCATTGGCTCGATTCTAATCGAATTAGACTAGCAGTTCGCCAAAAATGAAGAAACTCGAAGTTATCATGAAATCGTAAACCACTTTTCATTGGCTTAATTTCAATCGAATTAGACTAGCAATTTGCCGAAAATGATCAAACCCCAAGGTATCATGAAATCGAAAAACACTTTTCACTGGCTCGATTCTAAACGAATTAGACTAGCAATTCGCCAAAAATGAACAAACTCGAAGTTATCATGAAATTGAAACCCACTTTTCATCTGTTTGATTCCAATCGAAATAGACTAGCAGTTCGCCAAAAATGAACAAGGCCGATGTTATCATGAAATCGAAAACCACTTTTCATTGGCTCGATTCCAATCGAATTAGACTAGCAATTCACTAAAAACGAACAAACCCGAAGTTATCAAGAAATCAAAAACCACTTTTCGTTGGCTCGATTCCAATCGAATTAGACAAGCAATTCGCCAAAAACGAACAAACCCGAAGTTATCGTGAAATCAAAAACCACTTTTCATTGGCTCCATTCCAATCAATTAGACTAGCAATTTGCCAAAAATGAACAAACCCGAAGTTATCATGAAATCAGAAACCACTTTTCAATGGCTCGATTCCAATCGAATTAGACTAGCAATTGGTCGAAAACGATCAAACCCGAGGTTATCATGAAATCAAAAACCACTTTTCATTAGCTCAGCTCCAATGGAATTAGACTAGCAATTCGCTAAAAATGAACAAACCCGAAGTTATCATGAAATCAAAAACCACCTTTCATTGGCTCCATTCCAATCGAATTAGACTAGCAATTCCCCAATAACGAACAACCCGATGTTATTATGGAATCAAAACCCATTTTTCATTGGCCTCCTATTGAATTAGACTAGCAGTTCGCTGAAAATGGAGAAACCCGAAGTTATCGTGAAATCGAAAACCACTTTTCATTGACTCGATTCCAATCGAATTAAACTAGCAATTTGCCGAAAATGATCAAACCCGAAGATATCATGAAATCGAAAAACACTTTTCATTGGCTTGATTCCAATCGAATTAGACTAGCAATTCGCCAAAAACGAATAAACCCAAAGTTATCATGAAATCAAAACCCACTTTTCATTGGCTCGATTACAATCGAATTAAACTAGCAGTTCGCCGAAAACGAAGAAACCCAAAGTTATCATGAAATTGAAAGCCACTTTTCAAAGGCTCGATTCAAATCGAATTAGACTAGCTATTTGTCGAAAACGATCAGACCCCAAGGTATCACGAAATCGAAAAACACTTTTCTTTGGCTCGATTCCAATCGAATTAGACAACCAATTCGCAAAAAATGAACAAACCCGAAGTTATCATGAAATCAAAAACAACTTTTCATTAGCTCGATTCCAATCGAATTAGACTAGCAATTCGCCAAAAATGAACAAATTCGAAGTTATCATGAAATGAAAACCTACTTTCCATTGGCTCAATTACAATCGAATTAGACTAGCATTTCGTAAAAAATGAACAAACCCGAAGTTATCATGAAATCAAAAACCACTTTTCATCGGTTCGATTCCAATCGAATCAGACTAGCAATTTGCTAAAGACGAACAAGCCCGAAGTTATCATGTAATCAAAACCACTTTTCATTGGCTCAATTCCAATAGAATTAGACTAGCAATTCATCGAAAACGATCAAATTCGAAGTTTTCATGAAATCAAAAATCGCTTTTCATTGGCTCGATTCCAATCGAATTAGACTAGCAATTTGCCAAAAACGAACAATCCCGAAGTTACAATGAAATAAAAAACCAGTTTTCATTGGCTCGATTCCAATTGAATTAGATTAGCAATTCGTCAAAAACAAACAAACCCCAAGTTGTCATGAAATCAAAAACTACTTTTCATTGGCTCCATTCCAATCAAATTAGACTAGCAATTAGCCGAAAAATGTTCAAACCCGAGGTTATCATGAAATCAAAAGCTACTTTTCATTGGCTCAATTCCAATTGTATTAGACTAGCAATTCGCCAAAAATGGACAAACCCAAAGTTATAATGAAATCGAAAGCCACTTTTCGTTGGCTCAATTCCAATCGAATTAGACTAGCAATTCGCCAAAAATGAACAAACCCCAAGTTATCATGAAATCAAAAACAACTTTTCATTTGCCCGATTCCGATCGAATTAGACTAGCAATTGGCCGAAAACGATCAAACCCGAAGTTATCATGAAATCAAAAACCACTTTTCATTGGCTCCATTCTAATCGAATTAGACTAGCATTTCGCCAAAAACGAACAAACCCGAAGTTATCAGGGAATCGAAAACCACTTTTCATTTGCTCCATTACTATCGAATTAGACAAGCAATTCGCCAAAAATGAACAAACCCGAAGTTATATGAAATCGAAACCCACTTTCCATTGGCTCGATTCCAATCGAAATAGACTAGCAGTTCACCGAAAATGAACGAACCCGAAGTTATCATGAAATCGAAAACCACTTTTCATTGGCTTGATTCCAATCGAATTAGACTAGCAATTCTTCGAAAATGATCAACCCCGAAGTTATCATGGAACCAAAAACTACTTTTCATTGACTCGATTCCAATCGAATTAGACTAGCAATTCGCCAAAAACGAACAAACCCGAAGTTATCATGAAATCGAAAGCCACTTTTCATTGGCTCGATTCCAATCGAAATAGACTAGCAGTTCGTGGAAAATGAACAAATTCGAAGTTATCATGAAATCGAAAACCACTTTTCATTGGCTCGATTCAAATCGAAATAGACTAGCAGTTTGCCGAAAATGAACAAACTCGAAGTTATCATGAAATCGAAAACCACTTTTCATTGGCTCGATTCCAATTGAATTAGACTAGCAATTCTTCGAAAATGATCAAACCCGAAGTTATCATGAAATCAAAAACCACTTTTCATTCGCTCGATTCCAATCGAATTAGACTAGCAATTTGTCGAAAACGATCAAACCCGAAGTTATCATGAAATCAAAAACCACTTTTCATTCGCTCGATTCCAATCGAATTAGACTAGCAATTCGCCAAAAATGAACAAACCGGAAGTTATCAGGAAATCAAAAACCACTTTTCGTTGTCCAATTCCAATCGAATTAGACTAGGAATTCGCCAAAAATGAACAGACCCCAAGTTATCATGAAATCAAAAACCACTTTTCATTAGCCCGATTCCAATCGAATTAGACAAGCAATTGGCCGAAAATGATCAAACCCGAAGTTATCATGAAATCAAAAACCACTTTTCATTCGCTCGATTCCAATCGAATTAGACTAGCAATTCGCCAAAAATGAACAAACCCGAAGTTATCATGAAATCAAAAACCACTTTTCGTTGGCTCCATTCCAATCGAATTAGACAAGCAGATTCTCCAAAAACGAACAAACCAGAAGTTATCATGAAATCAAAAACCACCTTTCATTGGCTCCATTCCAATCGAATTAGACTAGCAATTCGCCAAAAACGAACAAACCCGAAGTTATCATGAAATCGAAACCCACTTTTCACTGGCTCGATTCCTATCGAATTAGATTAGCAATTCGCCAAAAATGAACAAACTCGAAGTTATCATGAAATCGAAAGCCACTTTTCATTTGCTCAATTCCAATCGAATTAGAGTAGCAATTCCCCAAAAATGAACAAACCCGAAGTTATCATGAAATCGAAACCCACTTTTCACTGGCTTGATTCCAATCGAAATAGATTTGCAGTTCGCCGAAAATGAAAAAACCCGAAGTTATCATGAAATCAAAACCACTTTTCATTGACTCGATTCCAATCGAATTAGACTAGCAATTCTTCGAAATTGATCAAACCCGAAGTTATCATGAAATCAAAAACCACTTTTCATTGGCTCGATTCCAATCTAATTAGACTAGCAATTCGCCAAAAAACTAACAAACCCGAAGTTATCATGAAATCGAAAGCCACTTTTCATTGGCTCAATTCCAATCGAATTAGACTTGCAATTCGCCAAAAATGAACAAACCCGAATTTATCATGAAATCGAAACCCACTTTTCATTGGCTCGATTCCAATCGAATTAGACTAGGAATTCTTCGAAAATGATCAAACCCGAAGTTATCATGAAATCAAAAACCACTTTTCATTGGCTCAATTCCAATCGAATTAGACTAGCAATTCGCCAAAAACGAACAAACCCAAAGTTATCATGAAATCAAAAACCACTTTTCATTGGCTCAATTCCAATCGAATTAGACTAGCAATTCGCCAAAAACGAACAAACCCAAAGTTATCATGCAATCAAAAACCACTTTTCGTTGGCTCCATTCCAATCGAATTAGGCAAGCAATTCGCCAAAAATGAACAAACCCGAAGTCATCATGAAATCAAGAACCACCTTTCATTGGCTCCATTCCAATCGAATTAGAATAGCAATTCGCCAAAAACGAACAAACCCGAAGTTATCATGAAATCAAAACCCATTTTTCATTGGCTTGATTCTAATCGAATTAGACTAGCAGTTCTCCGAAAACGAAGAAACCCGAAGCTATCATGAAATCGAAAATCACTTTTCATTGGCTCGATTCCAATCGAATTAGTCTAGCAATTTGCCGAAAATGATCAAACACCAAGGTATGATGAAATCGAAAAACACTTTTCAATGGATCGATTCCAATCGAATTAGACTGGCAATTCGCCAAAAAATGAACAAACCCGAAGTTATCATGAAATCAAAACCCACTTTTCATTGGCTCGATTCCAATAGACTTAGACTAGCAGTTCGCCGAAAACGAAGAAACTCGAAGTTATCATGAAATCGAAAACCACTTTTCATAGGCTCGATTCCAAACGAATTAGACTAGCAATTTGCCGAAAATGATCAAACCCCAAGGTATCATGAAATCGAAAAACACTTTTCATTGGCTCGATTCCAATCGTATTAGACTAGCAATTCGTAAAAAATGAACAAATCCTAAGTTATCATGAAATCAAAAACCACTTTTCATTGGCTCGATTCCAATCGAATTGCACTTGAAATTAGTCAAAGACAAACAAACCAGAAGTTATCTTGTAATCAAAACAACTTCCAATTGGCTCGATTCCAATCGAATTTGACTAGCAATTTGCCAAAAACGAACAAACCCGAAGTTATTCTGAAATCGAAACCCACTTTTCATTTGCTCGATTCCAATCGAATTAGACATGCAATTCGCCAAAAATGAACAAACCCGAAGTTATCATGAAATCATAAACCACTTTTCTTTGACTCGATTCCAATTGAATTAGATTAGCAGTTGGCCGAAAACGATCAAACCCGAGGTTATCATGAAATCAAAAACCACTTTTCATTGGCACAATTCCAATCGAATTAGATTAGCAATTTGCCGAAAATGAACAAACCCGAAGTTATCATGAAATCAAAAGCCACCTTTCATTGGCTCCAATCCAATTGAATTAGACTAGCATTTCGCCAAAAATGAACAAACCCAAAGTTATCATGAAATCGAAAGCCACTTTTCATTTGCTCAATTCCAATCGAATTAGACTAGCAATTCGCAAAAAATGAACAAACCCGAAGTTATCCTGAAATCGAATACCACTTTTCATTGGCTCGATTCCAATCGAATTAGCCTAGCAATTGGCCGAAAACGATCAAACCCAAGGTTATCATGAAATCAAAAACCACTTTTCATTGGCCCAATTCCAATTGAATTAGACTAGTAATTCGCCAAAAATGAACAATCCCGAAGTTATCATTAAATTAAAAACCACTTTTCGTTGGCTCCATTCCAATTGAATTAGACTAGCATTTCGCCAAAAACGAACCCAATCGAATTAGACTGGCAATTCGCCAAAAACGAACAAACCCGAAGTTATAATGAAATCAAAAACCACTTTTCATTGGCTCCATTCCAATCGAATTAGACAAGCAATTCGCCAAAAATGAACAAGCCCGAAGTTATCATGAAATCTAAAACTACTTTTCATAGGCTCCATTCCAATCGAATTAGACTAGCAATTCGCCAAAAATGAACAAACCCGAAGTTATCATGAAATCAGAAACCACTTTTCGTTGGCTCGATTCCAATCGAACTAGGCTAGTAATTAGCCGAAAATGATCAAACCCGAGGTTATCATGAAATCAAAAACCACTTTTCAGTGGCTAAATTCCAATGGAATTAAACTAGCATTTCTCTAAAAATGAACAAACCCAAAGTTATTAGGAAATCAAAAACCACCTTTCATTGGCTCCATTCTAATCAAATTAGACTAGCAATTCGCCAAAAACGAACAAACCCGAAGTTATCATGAAATCAACACCCATTTTTCGTTGGCTCGATTGCAACCGAATTAGACTAGCAGTTCGCCGAAAATGAAGAAACCCAAAGTTATCGTGAAATCGAAAACCAGTTTTCATTGGCTCGTTTCCAATCGAATTAGACTAGCAATTTGCCGAAAACGATCAAACCCCAAGGTATCATGAAATCGAAAAACACTTTTCATTGGCTCGATTCCATTCGAATTAGACTAGTAATTCGCCAAAAACGAACAAACCCGAAGTTATCCTGAAATCACAACCCACTTTTCATTGGCTGGATTCCAATCGAACTAGACTAGCAGTTTGCCGAAAACAAAGAAACCCGAAGTTATCATGAAATCGAAAACCACTTTTCATAGGCTCGATTCCAATCGAATTGGGCTAGCAATTTACCGAAAATGATCAAACCTCAAGGTATCATGAAATCGAAAAACACTTTTCATTGGCTCGATTCCAATCGAATTAGACAACCAATTCACAAAAAATGAAGAAACCCGAAGTTATCATGAAATCAAAAACAAATTTTCATTGGCTCGATTCCAATCGATTTAGACAAGCAATTCGGTAAAAATGATCAAACTCGAAGTTATCATGAAATCAAAAACTACTTTCCATTGGCTCAATTACAATCGAATTAGACTAGCATTTCGTAAAAAAATGAACAAACCCTAAGTTATCATGAAATCAAAAATCACTTTTCATTAGCTCGATTCCAATCGAATCAGACTAGCAATTTGCCAAAGACGAACGAGCCCGAAGTTATCATGTAATCAAAACCCCTTTTCATTGGCTCGATTCCATTCGAATTAGACTAGCAATTCATCGAAAATGATCAAATTCGAAGTTATCATGAAATCAAAAATCACTTTTCATTGGCTCCATTCCAATCGAATTAGATTAGAAATTCGTCAAAAATGAGCAAAACCCAAAGTTATCATGAAATCAAAAACCACTTTTCATTGGCTCCATTCCAATCAAATTAGACAAGCAATTCCCCAAAAATGAACAAACCTGGAGTTATCATGAAATCAAAAACCACTTTTCATTGGCTCCATTCCAATCGAATTAGACTAGAAATTGGCCGAAAATGGTTAAACCTGAGGTTATCGTGAAATCAAAAACCACTTTTCATTGGCTCAATTCCAATCGTATTAGACTGGCAGTTTGCCGAAAACAAAGAAACCTGAAGTTATCATGAAATCGAAAACCACTTTTCATAGGCTCGATTCCAATCGAATTGGACTAGCAATTTACCGAAAATGATCAAACCCAAGGTATCATGAAATCGAAAAACACTTTTCATTGGCTCGATTCCAATCAAATTAGACAACTAATTCGCAAAAAATGAAGAAACCCAAAGTTATCATGAAATCAAAAACAAATTTTCATTGGCTCGATTCCAATCGATTTAGACAAGCAATTCGGTAAAAATGATCAAACTCGAAGTTATCATGAAATCAAAAACTACTTTCCATTGGCTCAATTACAATCGAATTAGACTAGCATTTCGTAAAAAACGAACAAACCCGAAATTATCATGAAATGAAAAATCACTTTTCATTAGCTCGATTCCAATCGAATCAGACTAGCAATTTGCCAAAGACGAACAAGCCCGAAGTTATCATGTAATCAAAACCTCTTTTCATTGGCTCGATTCCAATCGAATTAGACTAGCAATTCGTCAAAAACGAACAAACTCGAAGTTATCATGAAATTAAAAACCACTTTTCATTGGCTCCATTCCAATCGAATTAGATTAGCAATTCGCCAGAAACGAACAAACTCGAAGTTATCATTAAATCAAAAACCACTTTTCATTGGCTCCATTCCAATCGAATTAGACAAGCAATTCCCCAAAAATGAACAAACCTGGAGTTATCATGAAATCAAAAACCACTTTTCATTGGCTCCATTCCAATCGAATTAGACTAGCAATTGGCCGAAAATGATCAAACCTGAGGTTATCGTGAAATCAAAAACCACTTTTCATTGGCTCAATTCCAATCGTATTAGACTAGCAATTCGCCAAAAATGAACAAACCCGAAGTTATCATGAAATCAAAAACCACCTTTCAATGGCTCCATTCCAATCGAATTAGACTAGCATTTCGCCAAAAACGAACAAACCCAAAGTTATCATGAAATCAAAAACTACATTTCTTTGGCTCGATTCCAATCGAAATAGACTAGCAATTGGCCGAAAATGATCAAACCCGAGGTTGTCATGAAATAAAAAACCACTTTTCATTGGCTCCATTCCAAACGAATTAGAATAGCAATTCGTCAAAAATGAACAAACCCAGAGTTACCATAAAATCAAAAACCACTTTTCATTGGCTCCATTCCAATCGAATTAGACTATCAATTGGCCGAAAATGATCAAACCCAAGGTTATCGTGAAATCAAAAACCACTTTTCATTGGCTCAATTCCAATCGTATTAGACTAGCAATTCGCCAAAAGTGAAGAAGCCCGAAGTTATCATGAAATCAAAAACCACCTTTCATTGGCTCCATTCCAATCAAATTAGACTAGCATTTCGCCAAAAACGAACAAACCCAAAGTTATCATGAAATCAAAAACCACTTTTCATTGGCTCGATTCCAATCGAATTAGACTAGCATTTCGCCAAAAACGAACAAACCCAAAGTTATCATGAAATCAAAAACCACTTTTCATTGGCTCGATTCCAATCGAATTAGACTAGCAATTGGTCGAAAACGATCAAACCCGAGGTTATCATGAAATAAAAAACGAATTTTCATTGGCTCAATTCCAATCGAATCAGAATAGCAATTAGTCAAAAATGAACAAATCCGAAATTATCATTAAATCAAAAACCCGTTTTCATTGGCTCGATTCCAATCGAATTAGATCATCAATCAGCCGAAAACGATCAAACCCGATGCTATCATGAAACCAAAAACCACTTTTCATTGGCTCGATTTCAATCGAATTGGACTAGTAGTTCGCCAAAAATGAACAAACCCGAAGTTATCATGAAATCAAAAACAACTTTTCATTAGCTCCATTCCAATCGAATTAGACTAGAATTTGGCAAAAAAATGAACAAACCCGAAGTTATCATGAAATCAAAAACCACTTTTCATTGGCTCAATTCCAATCGAATTAGACTAGAATTAGCCGAAAACGATCAAGCCCGAAGTTATCATGCAATCAAAAACCACTTTTCATTGGCTCCATCCCAATCGAATTAGACTAGCAATTCGCTAAAAATGAACAAACCTAAAGTTATCATGAAATCAAAAGCAACTTTTCTTTAGCTCGATTCCAATCGAATTAGACTAGGAATTAATCGAAAACGATCAAACCCGAGTTTGTCATGAAATCAAAAACCTCTTTTCATTGGCTCAATTCCAATCAAATTAGACGAGCAACTCACCAAAAATGAACAAACTTGAAGTTATCATGAAATCAAAAACTACTTTTCTTTGGCTCGATTCCAATCAAATTAGACTAGGAATTAGCCGAAAATGATCAAACCCGAGGTTATCATGAAATCAAAAACCACTTTTCATTGGCTCAATTCCAATCAAATTAGACTAGCAACTCGCTAAAAATGAACAAACCCGAAGTTATCTTGAAATCAAAAACCACTTTTCATTGGCTCCATTCCAATCGAATTAGACTAGCATTTCGCCAAAAATGAGTAAACCTGAAGTCATCATGAAATCGAAAGCCACTTCTCACTGGCTCAATCCCAATCGAATTAGAGTAGCAATTTGCCAAAAATGAACAAACCCGAAGTTATCATGATATCAAAACCCACCATTCATTGGCTCGATTCCAATCGAATTAGACTAGCAGTTCGCAGAAAATAAACAAACCCAAAGTTTCAGGAAATCGAAAACCACTTTTCATTGGCTCGATTCCAATTGAATTAGATTAGGAATTTGCTGAAAATGATCAAACCCGAAGGTATCATGAAATTGAAAAACACTTTTCATTGGCTCGATTCCAATCGAATTAGACTAGCAATTCTTCAAAAATGATCAAACCCGAAGTTATCATGAAATCAAAAATCACTTTTCATTGGCTCGATTCCAATCGAATTAGACTAGCAATTCTTCAAAAATGATCAAACCCGAAGTTATCATGAAATCAAAAATCACTTTTCATTGGCTCGATTCCAATCGAATTAGACTAGCAATTCGCCAATACGAACAAGCCCGAAGTTATCATGAAATCAAAAACCACTTTTTATTGGCTCAATTCCAATCGAATTAGACTAGCAATTGGCCGAAAACGATCACAGCCGTGGTTGTCATGAAATCAAAAACAACTTTTCATTGGCTCAATTCCAATCGAATTAGACTAGCAATTCGCCAAAAATGAACAAACCCGAAGTCATCATGAAATCAAAAACCACCATTCATTGGCTCCATTCCAATCGAATTGGACTAGCATTTCGCCAAAAATGAACGAACCTAAAGTTATCATGAAATCGAAAGCCACTTTTCATTGGCTCAATTCCAATCGAATTAGACTAGCAATTCGCCAAAAACGAACATACCCTAAGTTATCATGAAATCAAGACCCACTTTTCATTGGCTCGACTCCTATCGAATTAGACTAGCAGTTCTCTGAAAATGAAGAAACCCGAAGTTATCATGAAATCGAAAATCGCTTTTCATTGGCTCGAGTCCAATCGAATTGGACTAGCAATTTACCGAAAACGATCAAACCCCAAGGTATCATGAAATCAAAAAACACTTTTCATTGGCTCGATTCCAATCGAATTAGACTACCAATTCGAAAAAAATGAACAAACCCGAAGTTATCATGAAATCAAAAACAACTTTTCATTGGCTCGATTCCAATCAAATTAGACTAGCAATTCGCCAAAAATGAACAAACTCGAAGTTATCAGGAAATCAAAACCCACTTTTCGTTGGCTCCATTCCAATCGAATTAGACTAGCATATCGCCAAAAATGAACAAACCCGAAGTTATCATGAAATCGAAAGCCACTTTTAAATGGTTCGATTCCAATCGAATTAGACTAGCAATTCGCCAAAAATGAACAAACCCGAAGTTATCATGAAATCAAAACTACTTTTCATTAGCTTGATTCCAAACGAATCGGACTAGTAATTCGCCAAAAACGAACAAACCCGAAGTTATCATGAATTCAAAAACTACTTTTCATTGGCTCGATTCCAATTGAATTACACTAGCAATTTGTCGAAAATGATCAAACCCGAAGTTATCATGAAATCGAAAGCCACTTCTCATTGGCTCAATTCTAATCGAATTCGACTAGCAATTCGCTAAAAACAAACAAATCCGAAGATATCATGAAATCAAGACCCACTTTTCATTGGCTCGATTCCTATCGAGTTAGACTAGCAGTTCGCCGAAAATGAAGAAACCCGAAGTTATCATGAAATCGAAAACCACTTTTCATTGGCTCGAGTCCAATCGAATTAGACTAGAAATTTGCCGAAAATGATCAAACCCCAAGGTATCATGAAATCGAAAAACACTTTTCATTGGCTCGATTCCAA
>NW_019263176.1:0-4690 GCF_002742605.1 Olea europaea var. sylvestris
ATCTTAAGGGGTTGAAATAGGTACAAAACTGAGACAACTTCTGCTGTTTCTAGGATTAGAAAGTTCTAGCAATCACACAGAAAAATTCGATTCTCACAAAATATAACTTCGTTTTATGAACTGTAAAATTTTGTTTAAACTAGACTCATAAATATACAACTACAAAGTAGTCTCACCATAAAAAATGTCCTGAAAATTTCAGATTTATGCAAAGTTTCAGCTTTTATGGAAGACTTATTGTTTTTTCCCCCAGAATACTAAATTTTAGTAGAAGAAATGAAAGATGTATAAATTTGAAAACCCGAGTCTACAGAAAGTATGCCTCAACTCTTCAATACTTCACCCAATTTCAAGATTTGCAGGTGGGAAGTCAAGTGAAGCTTAGCACCCTCTTGATTGCCAATTGCACCTCATTCCTATCCTTCTCAATCTTCATCTTCAATGACAAGCGAGATAAAGAAAGTCTTTGGCCCCTATAATCTTGCTGCGGGAGTCTTTCTCAAATGAGAATAAAGAAGTTTTTGGGCTAGACAGAAAGAAACTCGCCAATTTATATGAAAAATTGATGGGAATTTGGGTATGATTTAGTTAAGTAGTTGGGACTGGTAATTAGACATTTATATATATTAAGTTTAATTGCATTATGTCTAATATGGATGTATATTTTAACTATGATGTGTTTAATTTAAATTGGCTTGGATAAAATATAAACACTACACCAAAACAGCCTATTGCAATATTCAAAAAAGTTGTGAAGACCTTTTATGACATTCGATCGTACGGCAAATCTGGATGTTGCCTTAGCGTAGACGGATATGGTAATATTTTTTAGACGTTGCAAAAAATTCTTTCGCAATTTTTCAATTGTCGCTAATAACATTTTCGCAAATATTTTTCGACTGTTGCAAATAATCTCTTCGCTACATTTTTAAAATGTTGCAAAATATATTTTCGATAGCACTTTAAAAATTTTGCCGAAACTTGTGTTATTGTTTTCACAACGTTGTGTAAATGTTGTTATTAACCTTTTTGCAATATTTTTTCAATGTACCTTTACCTACTTGCCCCGTTTTTTTTTTTTTTGAATGTTTGTCTTTAATTTCATTTTCAAGTTTCTGCAACATTTTTAAATGTTTTCATCACTCTTTTGCAACTTTTTTTGAATGTTCTCGTTTATCTAATTAATTTGCAACGTGATTTAATTTTTTTAATTAATTCACCTGCTTTATTATATTAACCAATATATTTAAAGATTTTTTAAATTTCTATAGTAAAATATGCAAATTAAGTAAACATAATTAAAGATCTTTTTGATAGTGCATAAAACTGAGATTAAAATTTCATTACATATTTTTAAATCATACAAAATAGAAAATGGAAACAGATATCTTCTTCTTACATCTTTATTTCATCAAACTAACTTGAAAGCACTATTAAAATAGTAAACAATTGTGCCTGTACAAATAACTATTTGCGGTCATCTATTTTTTTGTCATTGAAATAAGATAAAACTGTCTAGACTTCGCTCTGTACAAATATAGAAGCTTCGCTTGGTTTTACCTACAAGAGAAAGGAGATTTAATCATGTCTTGTTTCTCAAGTATATCAACCAGATTAATTGAGTCAACCATTGAAATCCGTTTCATAGAAATAGTACCATATAGAAGAGTATACCCTAAAAAACTACCAATGGCTGCATGCCTCTCTCATTAAAGCATTTGACAATGGGGCAAGCTTGGTGAGAGGAGGATCACACAAATTTCTGCTAATTTTCTAATGCAAATAAGTTTAATGTTTAGGCATACTAGGAACTCTATGAAATGATAGCAAAGCTTGATTCATAACTCATATATGTAAATAGAATTATAATTGATCTCTAAAATGGAAATAGATTCATATATATATGTAATTAGTCTAGGAAATATGCATTAATCAAATAAGTCTAATAGTGCTCTTTGGCCAAGCAATAGTACTTCCTATGGCTTCATTAAGAGTTCGAAATTCAGATGTAGGTCTGTATACGGTCAAATTACCCATACACACGTCCTTATCCCAAACATTCCAATAGTCTCGTTCGAGTGGCAAGTAATGCACCTTTGTACTTGGGTTTGTTGGTGCAATCTTCCCTTCTGCTACAAACTTTCCCCCTCAAACATGTACCAATGCAATAGTTGACACCTTGCATTTTCCATATATACAATACCTCCTTTGTAACACTTCCTTGGTGTGACTACAAACTCAGAACTAAAAAAAATGTTCATTTTTTAAATTGGTATGCTTTAATCCGGATTTATATTGAACAAGCACTTGATAATGTAGGATACGAATACTAGAGGAGTAAAAGCATATGAACAGGTCTGTAAAATAATATACAAATTATAAAAGTAAATCTACATGCAATTGGCAATATTAAGATCACCATAGTATATATAATGGTAAAAGATTATAACCCATTGAGATGGCTTAAGCAGTGCTTCAACTTTATCTTCTAACACTCCTAACCTTTCTGACTGAGTTTGTAATTGACATTCAAGACCTTTAACTCTCACATTACTTTGAATTTGTCCATTTATTTTCGATGGTGCAAACTTCAAATCCAAGTCCTCTAACTCTCCATGAGGTTCAAGACCTAAAATTCGAGCAACAGCATCATCGCGGATGGAGTCTTCTGTTGGTGCATCATAAATTGAGTGGGCACACACTTCAATCCTTTTCTGTACTCATGGAACTCAAATTTTATACTAATAATTGGTATATATAATAAATTAAAATATCCTTAATCAGACATTGATGTAATACAACTGCTTCATTTATCGATTTTCCATCTTTTCTAAGATGTCCATGAGTCCATACTCTAGTTCTCAATCCTTTTATATCTGGATTCTTTTTGTCTTTGCAACAAAATCTAGTAATTACGTATACTAGAATGGGAAAAATTCAAATAACAAGATTAGATATGTTTGTAATTTTAACATTTCATGAGCAATACGTGGATAACCCTTTCGACCCATAGTGTGGAAAAGCTTCTGAGATGTTCTCATGTTGCTAAATTTAGAACTTTTTTCCTATTAAGAAAACCAAAAAGTATTAAACAAAAATAATTATAAAAAGTTGAAGCTTCATATGCACATAAACTCACACAAAAGTCAGCCAAAAGCATATCTTCGACAAATGTTTTCCATATTTCTTCAAATTTAACATTTTTCGGTCTAAGAAGGACTATAGTGCGTGCTTTACTCACAGATGATTCCACTTGAGTTCTGATTTGTTTTCTTAACCTTGATTTGAATGTCCTCCAATAACTTTTGCTGTATTTCTATACAAAAATAATTAAAGACTTAAAAGAATATAGCATAGTAATCTTAAAAGGTAAATAAGAAATATACTTGTAGAAAGTTTCAAAGTTTAATTTTTTTTTCCTTTTCCATCAATTGGATGCCAATTTTAATTACAACAGGAAATGTTCTAGTACCTGCTAGCAAATTTGTCTGAGTTATGGCCAATTGTTTGCCCATATTCATTGAATTTTAGATCTATCTTCTAATAACTACTTTCAATAACCATTTTCACCTGGGTTGGACCCCTTTTCTTTGATCTTCTGCATTTTTTTTAATTGGCTGCATGTTTTGCTAATCATTAATTGGAGAAGATATAGAATTTTTTGGTTCACTCGACAATCATAGTCTTTTATTGATCTCTCAAACTGCCACAACAATTGCAGCTCTTTGCTGTTTATAATTCTTGGAAGCTCGTTTAGTTAACTTTAAGAATGCAGCATGAAAACAAAAGTTTAATGCAATTATTTCCAAAACTTAAAAAATATCTTACATATTATAAGAAAACACAATTACCTCAGATTTCTTCATTTCGTACAATATGTTTCACGCAGTCAATTGATTCAAAAGATGACCTAGAGATAAAATACAAATCTGCAACATCAAAAGAAATAATGGTTAGAGATCTTAACAAATCCAAATTATTAAATTTTTCATCACAATATAAATATTAGGTATATCGCATGTTAAAATATATATATAAAAAAAAAAACTGAATATATAAGCTAGTTTCCAAACTACTCTATGTATCACATAATAAGACTTCAACGTCTACCCTCATAATTCTCATCCTTATCAAGGCTATCTAGAATTCTTTGTGATATATCTAGTGGAATAGTTACCTCAGGAATAGCATCTATTCCCATGTGTGACACATGAAAGCCTCTTGGTGGTGCTTGCAAAGCGACATACCAACTAAATGTTTCATTCTACGTTGAATAAAAGACTTGTTTCGCCTGTGTTGTCAAGATGAAAGGATTTGCTCAGTCATACTTGAATATTGGAACACGAAACGTATTGTAATCAAGAACTATAACATCACAAAAATTTCTATAATAACGAACTTGCACAACTTCAACTAAAATGCCAATGTTTCGACGTGATTTTTCTGCATCTCTAGTTTGAAATCAAACATCATTTATGATAAAACTAGGATAGCCATGGATCGACATCTAGGACTACATGTTAGCTACGTCAAATTGTTCGAAACATTGTCCATCAACAACTGATCTTCGATCTGTTTTTATTTTAAAAATGTTAGAAGTTAAATAACTAATAGAACAACTAGACTTATATTTTTTTGATGTATATTCCAACTTATCATCCGACCAGTCAACAAAAGAATCAATGTACTT
>NW_019263176.1:11188-18021 GCF_002742605.1 Olea europaea var. sylvestris
AAATTATGCACTCGAGTTTTTGAATCTCTCTATTTCTTGTTTTATATTTCTCTTGTTCTTTTAGTTTTATAACTTGTTATCAGCACTATTTCTTTAATCTAATTACTAGTTTTTGTTAGAAAAAGAATTTAGGGTCTGTTTGATTCGAAGATGGAATTTAGGTGGAAAGAAAATGAATTCCAGGGAATTGAATTACCTAGAAATTGTTTTCATGGAAATTGTAAATTATTGTGTTTGATTGTATAAATTTTTCACGTGGAAAATGTTGAAGTAAAATTATTTTTTGATGTTCGTTTGACTTTGTTTTACGTGGAAATTATCAATTTCAGGGATATCCTCTTTTACAATTATTCCTAAAATTTGTTCCCATTGCCAACAATTAAAAAAAAATAAAAAAAGCAAAAAAAATAAAAATAAAAAAAGGTAGAAAACCAAAAACCACCTATCCCCTAGGAAAAAAAAAGGTGGAAAATCACGCTTTAAGGTGTTGTACCTAGAAATTTATGAAAAATCAATTCTCTGGAAAATTTTGTCAATCAAACAGGCCAAAAGTGGAAGTTGGAATTCGAATTCCAAGTTCCATGGCAAATTTCGTGCAATCAAACGGGGCCTTAGTGACGGTAACTTCTTGAGCCCAAGTTTGCACCCAATTTCAAATTGTGATTTTAAAATATTCCACGTCCACGCCCAATTTCACACCCAAATTCCAAATTATAATTTTGGACTCGCATGCATACCATGTTTCTTTTTTTAATATACTATTGTAGGTACATGTCATTAATTTGAATATCTTATGACTGAATTCGCATGTATCTTTTGAATCTTAATCATGCTTTCCCATTTAATTTGCCCTCATTTTAAATTTATTTTACATGGGGCTCTCTATAGGAAAGTTAATATGCAAGTGTTTAGATACATATTTTCGTAAATATTTTCTCATCTCACCATGTACATTAGCTGTTAAAAGTAATATTTTATAATTGTCTTTGTCGACCTCGCGAATTGGACCTCCACGTGGCCAACCGAGAGTCACTCCACTTGTTCTTCCCTTCACACAATAACACACAGTCAGAAGCGCATGGCCGAAACCATTGGGGGTGGTGCCGGCCGCATACACTCCGATTATCAAATCAATGGGCGGTGATTGGAACGGTGTCGAAATTGTGCAAGAGTGGGGGAGGGAAAAAAAACTATAGTTGTGTGTGGGTAACTAAGCCCCCATTTGACCCCCATTACCTGAAAATGAAAATGAAGGGAATAGTATTTTTTAGAAAAATGAGTGGTTGAAAAAGAAGGAAAAGTTTTCGATTTACGTGTAATATTATTTTATGGAAGATTGTGTGGTTGAAAATAGGAGAGAGAAAATGGAATGTAATGTAATTGAATTTAATGGGGATCAAACGGGGGCTAAGTTTAGTGTGAGTTTCATTACCTTTGCCTCTTGTCAAACTTTAGATATTTATAGACGGCGAGCGACGTTAGATTTGGGACATGTGCATGCATCTGACGCTCTGAAATGTCCGCTCGTAAGTGTTAATCAGCTACGTCTAGAGTGTGCAGACAATTAATTCTTCTGAGTTGAATTGACATAAAGTTGATACGTCACATCAATCAATCCATTAAGATAAAGGGGATCCTAACAAATATCTTTTTCTCTGAAACTGGCGGCGGAGAGCTGTTTGAAGAAGCACCTTGGTGTACCCCAAGCTTCGGCATGGGGGTATTTCGAACGCCTTGGCAGATTCACTTGGGGGTCAGCATGAGGACTTAAAGTTAGGTTGAGGCTCATATCACTTCAGACTGCTTCGGAGGGACACATGGCACATCGCTGAGGAGTGGCCACGATGTGTCGAAGTTGTTTGGTTAGAGGCGTAACAGTGGTTCTCCAAGTGCAAGGATGAATATTTATATCATGCGTGGACTTGTTTGAATGGTTATGCTGGCCCTTGAGAGAGTAGGTTCCAATAGAATGCTGACCCCGTGATGGAAGCGAGCAGATAGGTGGAAGCCTTTGTGGGCTAAAGTGTGTTATTAGCCAAGACTGATGCCTCGGAGCTTATAAAGCTGATAGGAGAGCTCATCTTCGACCGATACGTTAACTCATAGGGGACGACGCTTGGGAGATGGGTTGAGGCTTTGTAAAGCTTTTGTAGCTCTGCGATCGAAACGATGACCTACAGGGGTTTCCGTCTGGAGAGAGTTAAAGCTTTGTAAAGTTGATAGGAGAGCTCGTCTTCGATCGATGCATTGACCTACAGGGGATGACGCGTGGGAGAAGGGTTGGGGCTTTGTAAAGCTTTTGCAACTCTGCGATTGATGCGATGACCCACAAGGATCTCCGTTTGAGGAGAGTTGAAGCTTTGTAAAGCTGACAGTCTTCTACCAATGCGTTGAATCTTAGGGGACGACGCTTGGGAGATGGCTTGAGGCTTTGTAAAGCTTGTACAGTTTTGCGATCGAGGTGATGACCCACAGGGGCCTTCGTCTGGGAAGAGTTGAAGCTTTCCAAAGCTGATACGCATGATCCGAAGTGCCTTATTCTGACGTTAATCGATGTGACATCTATTGCATATCTCTAAGGCGATAGTTGGGTGCGATGCCCATTCTCATAAAAGGCTGCTATGACTACTTATCGTAGACAGCTATTGTAATTCGAGGCGATGAATTCCTGGCTTGCGTGGTCATCACAGCCAGATCTTAGGCGTGATTAAATCTAATGTTTTGTTTCAACGCTATAGATTTAGCGATTCAATCAATGACCCAAATCAATAGCATTTGAATTGGACAGTCGAGATCATGTGAGGCTTCTTATAGAAGGCCTTGGTGTTGGCATTCGAAAGCTTTCACACTTGCAAACTCAGAAAAGCTCATTGCTCTCAAAACTCTCTTGTAATTTTTGACGACGGTATAAGGTTTTATACTACTTTCGGTGGCCTTGAGACGTTGATTGAGTTTTTTAGTGGTAAAACATAGATTTCAATTGAGAGGTAAGTATTTTTCTAAGTTCTTTTTTGCCCTCTCCTTCTGAAAAAATGTGCCCTCTCATTTTGAGAAAATGTCTTCTAAGGGTAATGGATCTTCTGGGAGGGATTTGGAGATAGTGAGAGTAGATGACCCTATTTTAGCAACCTCTGCTGAACTCTCCAAGGCGTTAGGGGGAAGAACTTATGGAGGGGTCCTGATACTTCAATCCACTGGAGGACATCTTAGTCACCTTTCGAAGCTCAACCTTGATAGACTTAGGAAAGAGTATAGGATACGAAATAGTGTGTTTGATCTTGTGGGAGATGAATGAGCGGACCTACTATCCTAAGTCGGGGTTCGTGGCTATTAGTGAGGCCATCCTCAAGGTGCGACTTAGGTTACCCATTTACCCCTTCTTTAGGTATGTTTTGAGGTCTTATGACTTAGCTCCAACCCAGTTAGACCCAAACTCTTCGAGCCAAATGGTGGGGTCGTAGATGCTGTGGAATGAGGCGTCTTATGGGGTGGAGATGCCCTTCCCTGTCTTTTAAACCCTATAAATTCCTAAGGTGGCAGCGGGGGGTGATAGGACTAGGGAGTGGTATTATCTGACCTCATGGGATTTTCACACTCCATTCGTACTCATTTTGTTGAGCTCCATCAAGGATTGGAAGAGCTTATGGTGTTGGGCTTCCGGTAGATGAGATACAATGGAGGGGGGACCCTTGCCGCCTCTTACGGTCCCCACCGAGTATTCAACACTCAGTGAGTACTGGAGATTTGTATTTAATATTAATCACTTCGGTTAGGTTGCTAACCCTGCTGTTCTTGTAGGCACCCTTTTTCGGTGTGAATTATCCACTGAGGAATTCGATACAATTTTCATCGTCTACCAGCTCCTACCAAAGAGAAGGTCGTACAACTAGCTGACCAGGATGAACATCCACTTCGTCGAACACGAACTGATGGCTTCTCAAGGTAAGTTATCTGACGCGATCTAATTATAACTTTTTTCGAGCTCGTAACACTTACGAATTTTCTCGTGTTTTGATGAAGATAACTTTAACAAGAAGAGGCCCTTGAAACCTGATTTCAAAACAATTCAAAAGATGATGGCCGAAGCGAGGGCCTTGAATACCTCTTCGTCAGCTTACAAGAAATAGACAGAGGACCTGGTGGCTGCAAGCAAGAAGCTCCAGCTAGTGGTTGGAGAGGAGGAGGAGGATCCAGAGGCTTCCCTGCTGAGGAAGGGGAAGAAGGGTAATAGGCCGTCAATGAAGGAGCCTATAGTAGCCAGGCTTGCCCTGTTGCTTTGCCAAATGACGATCCCAACTGGGATCTCAATAAGGGAGAAAGTGGCTCCTCCCCTTGTGGCTACTGCTCCGTTCTCAGCTGCTCCAATAGGCCAAGTGCCAGGTCAATCGAAGAGGAAAATGGATCGCCAGAAAAAAGAGGTAGACTTTCTGGGCACGAATGACAAAGAGCCAGTTAAGAAAGTACTGAATGCTCTGCCTCGGGAAATTGCTGCAGTGGCCCTGGTGGAGTAAGCATTTGACTGAGGCGTGGAAGTACCACATGGCCTCGTGCACTGTGGAGGATTTGGTTGCGACGAACAGTGCCTGCATCGCTCCAGCCCATAGCACCAATATCCAACTGGAGGGTTTGGTGAAGGACATTTGAGCCAAAAATGTATACTTGGCATAGTGGCGGAGGTGAACCTTCTTTATGGGGAGGCCATCCATGCTGCTGAGGCTAAGGATACGGAAGCGGAGCGACAGAGGATTGAGGCAGAAGTTAAACTAAGAAAAGCCAATGCAGATGTGGAGGGGCTGAGGAAGAGCACCATGAGGCGGAGTGCCAGGTGGCAACTCTCACTAAGGGACTTGATCACCCCAATGAGCACCACCGTTTGGCAATGGAGGCTCTGGGAACCTCGAACAATGAGAAGGCTAGGCTAATGCAGCAGGTAGAGGCCCAAGTTGAGGAGATTGGCTCCCTCAAGGAGGAGGTGAAGGTGGTAGGAAAATCAACAATGCAGCATTTCATTAATCACTTCGAGGAGCATCTCCTATATGACACCTTTGCTAACTTTTGGGCCTCATGAAATGCCCAAGTGATGCTGGAGTGCCTAAGGATGGTTCACTCAACACTGGACATATCTGCCTTGGAAGAGGAGTTCGGTGGATCGACTGGAGGTCAGCTAGACATTGTTGCGGAGGAAGCTGTCGAAGCTCTTCAAGAGGTCGAAGCAGCCCCGAGGGAGGAGACCGCAGTGCATGTAGATTAGGGTTTTGAATGTAATGGTTTTCGGCCCACCTATTGTGATATTAATGAAATGAAATTATTTCTTTCCAAGTATTAAGACTTCTTCCATTTGTGTTGAGCTGTTTGTACTACCGTAATTTGATGAACGCTTAAGAATCAAACATTACTAACCATCAGTAACCGGTTGAGGCATAAAATGATTAACCCATAGAGCATAACGACAAACTAAAGTTTCATAAATAACTTGAACAAAACATTATCATATACTAAGGCAATTTAAGCACTTAGTCAGATAGGAATAAGTTACAATGGTTTGTAAAGCATATGCAGTTCGGAGTGTAGCATACAGTCATTGGTAGTACCTCTTCAAGTGTTCAATGTTCCACTGATGAGGCAATACTTTCCCCGTCATATCTTAAATTTCATAAGTTTCAAGTCGGGGCTCTTTGACGATGCGGTATGGGCCTTCCCAATTTGGTTCAAGCACTCTGGAGCCTGTTGGCTTCGATTATGGGAACACCCTTCGGAGTACCAGGTCGCCCAAACATGGAGTTGGGTTCTTGACCTTTGAGTTGTAGTAGCGGGTCATCTTCCTTTAGTACATTACCAGTTTGACTTGGGACGTATACCTCTTCTCTTCCAGGAGGTGGAGTTCGCACACTTGAGCCTCGTCATTGTTGACATCATTAAAGTGTATGCAATGATGTGAGGGGACTCTAACCTCGATCGAACTCATGTATTCGGCTCCATAGGTCATGGGAAAGAGAGTTTCTCCTATTGCAGTTCAACTAGTTGTACATATAGCCTAGAGGACATGGGGAAGCTCATCAACCCATGTTCCTTTCGAGGCATCAAGCTTTCTTTTCAGGGTGTGCTTGATCATCTTATTTATTGCCTCAACTTGCCCATTCGCTTGGGGGCGATGATTGTTGAGAAGTCCTTCCTTATGCCCAATTCATCGCACAGATCTCGCATTTCCTTATTATCAAACTGTCTTCCGTTGTCGGATACCAGGGAGTGGGGAATGCTGAACCTGCAAATGATGTGCTTCCAGATGAACTTTGTAGTATTTGCCTCGGTGATTTTAGCTAGTGGTTCAGCTTCGACCTACTTGGTGAAGTAATCGATGGCAACAATAGAGAAGGTTGCGCTTCATCTTTCTTTTGGAAGGGCCCCAATGAAATCTATGCCCCATTTTGCAAATGACCATGGGCTGGTGACCACGAAGAGTTTCTATGAGGGCTGTCTTTGCATGTTGGAGAACCGTTGGCATGTGTCACATTTTTGAACAAATTGGTAGGCATCCCTTTTCAGGGTTGGCCAGAAGTAATCTTACCGAAATACTTTGTGTGCTAGGGTTGTTCTCCCAGAGTGATTTCCACACACCCCCTCATGAATTTCTCTTAGTACGTAATGGCCTCTTCTCCCCCAATAAATCGGAGTAAGGGCAATGAGAAGCCTCTTTTATACAATACGTCATCCTGAAGTATGAAGTGAGTTTGCCTCGTTCTTCGAGGCTAGGACTGATTGATCCTTGAGATAGGCTATAATGTGTTGCATACATGGCGGGGTTCCTTGCGTCCGTACGTGTATTTTTAAGGCGT
>NW_019263177.1:0-7749 GCF_002742605.1 Olea europaea var. sylvestris
AGATGCAGGACAAACTATTGGTACCCATTGAAAATCAAGTCTAAAATGAAGATCAGAAACTCGTTCGCGGTATTGCGGCCAGTTTGTTTATTCATTGTCCCGGTAACACCTCTATATATTAGTGAGAATTTTGAATTTATAAGTTCAAGCATTGATATGAATATTGTTAGAAATATGATTTAAATTGCTCTATTTACACTTTGAAACAGATATTAATGGTGGTGTTGCTGCCCGGCTTGATAATTCCCTTCTGGATTAGGATTACAATGATAAAAAATGAAGTGAATTTAATTTCTTACAACATCAGTCAACAACTACTCTCTGCATTAATTGAAAACACTGCCTCATTGTTTGATTCAATCAATGCATCGTCTGTCAATTTAGCACGATCTTTAAGCTCATCGTTGGAACAAGATGAACTGCAATTCTCAAAGATTGAATCCGAGGTTGGTATATATCTATCTATCAAATTTAGCATTTGGTTTGTGACTAAAACAAAAAAAAGCTAAAATCTCGATGTTCTTGTTTGAATTATGTAGGTGGCGTCTACATTATTTCTAGCATTATCAACAATTCCTCACCTATCACAGATTTCATTTATCTCATTAAACGGTTTGTTCTTCGGGTACTATACAAGAGGAGATAAACTATTTGCTATATTTTCCAACTCTACATTTTCTTCCACCGGAAATGATACAACAAAGTACAGTTGGTATACTCAGGCTGCAAGTCGTGAGACTGGAAAACTATATGGTGAATCAATAAAGTTACCTCCTTTTGATGTAATCAATTCAAGTTGGTATCATGAAGCATTGAATGGTACAAATGGCTATGCTTCCATAGGATCCCAATGGGAAATTTCTCAAGATTCTCTATTTCTCAGTACCACGGGTATGAATGGAAAAGGGGTAGTGTCTTTAGGATTTTCAATGAAATCATTGATTAATTTCTTCATTGAAATAACTTTCTATAATGGAAGCTTATATCTTGGAACAAAAGATGGGAATGTACTCACTGGAGGGATTCCAAAAACTCGTATGATCTTGAATGAAAATCAAGTTTCATTTCAATTACTAAGCCCTAATGGTGATGAAGTTGGAACTGTTGGAAATGTAAAGTGTCGGGCCGATGATGGTACATTTCGAACCTCTACATTAAGCATATGGAAGAAGAAGTATGTGGTTAACTGTTCACCAGTTGAAATTGCTGGAGTGAAATTGGTATGTTTCATTATTTATATAAATTTAACTATAATATTTCCTTTTAAGACGTATTCATGAATTATCTTGAATACATATTTATTTAAATCAGATACACAAGGCAAGCATATGTTTGAGGTGTTAAAATTTCATTTGAATTATAGGTATATGTGCTAGCTTTACCTGAAAACTCTGTGGCAGTTGTCATTCACAAGAACATAAAATTTGCCTTCGTGCTACTTATGCTTATCTTCGTTGATATGGTCATCATCATATTCACTTCTGTGTCATTGAATGTTCGAGCTGCAATACGAGAGATGGAGTTATGTATTGCGCTAATAAGGCAAAAGGAATCGACTGAACAAGCGGAAAGGAAGAATGTGAATAAGAGTCTTGCATTTGCTAGTGCTAGCCACGATGTACGCGCATCTTTAGCGGGCCTTACAGGTTTGATAGAAATATGTAACTATCAAGTTGTGCCTGGATCAGAATTGCAGACAAATTTGACACTAGTGGAAGCTTGTGCAAAGGACCTTTTAGGTTGGTACAGTTTCAGGAATAATATTTATGAGCAAGTTTGGCTAAGCTTAGCCCTTGTTTGAGACCCATTTTTTGGGATAGAATGAATTTTTGAATATTGTATTGATGGGAAATGTGTTGTTAAAAAATAAGGAAAAGTTTTGGATGTACGTGTAATATTATTTTATTGAAGAATGTGTGGTTNATATGCAGTCAAGCACCACGAACAACTTTCTGAGACTCTCAAGAGAATCAAACAGAAATTAAACTTTTCACACCAAAACTCTTTAGGTAAATTTGATATTGATTCATTAAGGGCATCTAGTACTCGATCAAAGGATGTGCCCTTTAGTTCACTAGATGGTACCAATAATATTCTACCCTTTCAAAGACAAGATAGTACTATAAGTTTTTCGAGCTTCGTTTTGATTGTGATCGATACAGGCGCCGGGCCATTTCGTGATATTAGTAGGGCTGTGGCTGAATTCAGAAGGGACCTAAGCAACAACTGTTGTAGTAGAGTAGTTTGGTTAGATAAACCAGGCACCAATTGCATTAATTTTCATGGCCTTGACAAGGATAAGCTACCTGAAATGGATTTAATCATATCAAAGCCACTCCATGGCTCCCGTTTAAAACAGACTATTGGACTTTTACCGGAGTTTGGTGGGACAATAAAGGGTATGGCACTGAGAAGAGGAGAAAACCCATACAATTCTGATAAGTTTCTACCCGAATACAGCACTTCACCTGCAGCCAATAAGACGCACATAAGGCAAATTCCTGAAAAATCGTCCTCAGAAAATACTCCTAGCCAGAATGGAGAGGAACTTTATGTCCCAAGAAAATTGTATCTAGGTCCAAGACTCCCAGTCGAGTTTGCACGAAGAAGAGGGGATAATACATACACTGCAAAAAATATTTTGCCTCGTCAAATTCATCATGAATCCCGAACTTCAGCTACAGTTGATATGAGTCAGAATAGGGCTATGACAGATAAATTATCTCGGGAGTGTCTTCCATTACAAAAGGGCGAGGACATGAGCAGTAAAAAGTTATTGACAGGGAAAAAAATCTTGGTGGCAGATGATGATCCCATCGGGCGCAAAATAGCAACAACTTTTGCTTCCCAGTTAGGTGCAAACACTTTTTCATGTGTAAATGGGGAACAAGCTCTTGAAGCCGTGTACAAAGGTCTCATGGATCCACACATAACTGGTGCTTCCAAGATTTCATTACCTTTTGATTATATCCTAATGGATTGTGAGGTAAAATAAGACAAAATTAAATTCATCATTTACATGCGCATCTTCTTGTAATAAATCCATTACTGTAGGCGCATTTTTGGTAGTGTTGTTTCAGTTTTGTTTTTGCTCTTGATGTATTAGCAGATGCCATTGATGGACGGGATAGAAGCAACAAGGCGCATCAGAGAAGTAGAAGGAAATTATGGTGTCCACACACAAATCATTGCACTAACTGCACATGAAAGAGGAGAAGTAGAGATAAACAAGATGGTAGAGGCTGGAGTAGATGCTTTTTTAACCAAACCGCTCAACAAAGAAAATCTTTTGAGACTCTTGTTTTCTCCTTAGTATATTAATTAGAATATGTTATATGAGTTGTTAATTAAGCCCCCGTTTGACCCCCATTACCTGAAAATGAAAATGGGGGGAATAGTATTTTTTAGAAAAATGAGTGGTTGAAAAAGAAGGAAAAGTTTTTGATTTACGTGTAATATTATTTTATGAAAGATTGTGTGGTTGAAAATAGGAGGGAGAAAAATGAAATGTAATGGAATTGAATTTAATGGGGATCAAACGGGGGCTAAGACACAGCAGTTATAAATCTTGTGAGATCAATTATAATTTCTTTCTTGGAACATTTTTGTAATTTTGAGGTAATATTTTTTTCTTTTGGTAAAAAATAGGCTTTCTTTTGCCTTGAGCTTGTTTGGTTACGCTCAGCGATTACAACATGATAATTTTTCTTTCAACCCGCATTCTGCCTGTTATTTTCATTGCACTCAATCTGAATATTAACCTTATGGACATAGTCACTAATAATAACCCTTAATAATAGCCTTTACAGTTTCATCTTATATTTTCTCTTCAGTCCTTAGTTTTAGAATCAAGTTTTATTATCAAGAAAAGGAGTCACGTGTTTAATTTTAACTCCATTTTTATGATTGAATTGCAGAGTTAATGTTTTTCTGTGCCAAATAATTTCTAGAATTTACCCTTTCTTGATTCTTCTCTACATAAATGGCATCAGATTCATGAATTCAAGCTTTCTTCTATACATATATATGGAATCAGATTCTTTTCCTTCCAATGAAAATTGAATCCTCCATACTTTAACACGCCATAATTTTAGTTTCAAACTCATCAACTAGCCAATTTTCCAGAGAAGGTTATTTCCAGTACGATAATGAGGGTGCAACTGCTCTCCCCGACAGAGTTATTATTTTCAGCTTCACAGGTACGTATGCATCTTGTTTTACGTATGAGTCTAATTATCCTATTCACTTATACTCTGATGAAACTTGTATTAAGCCATTCACTAGGTTCATATGAAATATATGTTTGAGGGAGGCTGTTTTTTCATTTGTGATAAGACACAGCTTTATCATCTCAATTTTTATTACGGTGAAAAATCTGCAGCATAAAGTACATATAGCTGTCCTGTGAAGGTTGAATCATTATAAATGTGTATATTTAGGTTATGATGCTCGGACTCGGGTATGGGTATCGGATATGGGTACGTATCTAAGTGTCGAATATTTTATTTTAAAAAATGTAGGGTACGGGAATATGACTAAAAAGAGTCCAAATTTCGAACACGGGTACAGATGGATATGTTTTTCAAACTTCAAATTTTTTTCCTGTAGAAATTTGTATGTAAAAAGTGAAATAATAATTAAGTGACAAATTGTTAAAAGATAGAACATGTAGCTTAAAACTATCTAAAAGTATACTAAAATAATAAGATTTTGTTATAATATATACTTTCAAAAATTAATATTAAGTTTAAGAGTTTTTTTTAACATATTTTAATTGTTTTTTAATAATTATATTTCAATAAATAAAAAATAAATGGGGCAAATAAAGTTATAAATATAGGTCTACATGTATAGAAATAAAAGTCCATTATGAACCTAGAAGCCCAATAAAAGCCTAGTCATTAACCTAGGTCTATTCACTAGAAATAAAAGTAACCCAAAAGCCCAGTTATTAACCTAGGTCCATTCACTTTCTCTCACTTCGATTCTCTTCCTTTTCTCTACTTCGGAGGCTCTAATTGCTGCAGTCGCTCCCCCTCTGTTGGTTGAATCACCTGAGACCTCCTCTTTCCTGGTTACGTCACTGCCGGGCCTAACTCTTTCCTTCGTAGCGCAAAAACGGGAAAGAAGAAAAGGGAGAGAAGAAAAAAAGAAAGAAGGGAAAACCTAGCCATGTCCGGTTGAAAAATGCGAAGTTCGCTCCATATTTTGTGCTCGTACCCCTGTCGTGTGGACATGGGTAACCCCTGGACGGAATGAAGAGTCCAAGCATCACAGTATTTAGGGGTTGCCTGGCAAAGCTTTTGATAAATATTTTCTATCATCCATTATTTACATATGAGTTGAAGGAATTGAATAATAAGTAAAATGTATATACCAATTTATAGTGGTAATGTAACATGAGCTCAACTAAACGTTACTATATATAACATGTCCTCCATGATGTCATTTGGTTGAAATTCTCTTAAAGAAGTACGAGAGCATGCCTAATCACGAAATGAATAATTTTAGTGAGATGTACTTGGATTTGCCCTTGTGTAGCTGGTTGAAATTAATATATTGCTTGTGTGACAGCTTTTGATAAAGGTGGATGAGATGTATGATTGGAAATTGATAAAAACTGTAAACTCTATGAATAGATGTTCATTAGAAGAAGAGTAATTCTATTTATACATAATTGTGTACAGATTAATGATGTGAAAAAGAAAGAAAGTGATAGAAAAGAAAGAAGAGAAGTACCATTACTCTTGGTAGAGATATATATGTCAACCATTTTACTTATGGTTACCACTGTCCATAATTTGCAATTTCTCCAACATATTGGAGAAGTGGTCTCAAGTTGCATAAACCCTAGGTTAATTATGACGATGATCCACAACTTAATTCAAGTTAAACAATGTGAAAGAATCCACGTGAAAGTGATAATATGAAAAACGAGTAGAGCAATCCATGCAAAAAACCAAAATCCACAGAGAACAATAACTGGAGATTCAATAGTCTTAATCAGCCGCAAAAAACAGAAGATGAATCTTTGATAGGGCTGGAAATATGGCTACTAAAAATGCCAATCTTCCTTAACTTTAAACAATGTCCTCAATTGTTTGAGAATGTAGACTGAACACATACAAGGACGTTGTCTGATGCTAACGTTTTGGCTTATATTAGAATTTATAATTTCAATGGATTGACACATAAACAGTGAAAAAGTAATTTTTATAATTTTTTATCCAAATTACAAAGAGAATAATGCTCTAGTTATGGAGTTGAACTTGAAATTGGTTTATGTTCAGGAGGCATGGCTGAAGATGCAAAATTTTTCCCTCTTTTTCTAAAGATTTAATCATAGTTTTATTTTTCATTTGATAATCATAAAATAAACCTAGAATTCTTGAAGATAGGAGTTCAGAGTGATTGAGAGTCAGTAGACCCCAGATGTAAAGCTTAAAGTAAGAGAGAGTTCACATTATAGATTGACTTCTGAGTAAAAGGAAAAGGAGCTAGTACAGGTCGAGAGAAGGGGGATCTTGTTTAATTACAGTTTTTCAACTTATATAATCGATGAAGAAATAAAATTTACAAAGTTATGCCTTTCAATATGGCGGAAAGAGTAGTAGATTCATTCTCTCTCTCCTTCAAGAACTCCTCGAGAAATTGTAGCGCCCTCCAATTTGTCTTACTTGTAGTAGTTCATCTGATGAGTTGAAATTCAAGTTCTTGGCAATAGGATTTCAGTATGTGATCCTACTTTCCCAGCTAATATTGCAATCCTCAGCCAAGCTTGAAAAATTGTAGGAAAATTATATGTGAGCAACATAACTGTTGATGTTATAAGGTACACAGTTACCTTTGATCCTGAAAAGGCGAAAAGTACAAGAAAGGGACAGATTCAAAAGCGAAAAATACAAAAAAGTTACCTTTAAAAATATTGTCAACAGTTCATTCACAAGTCAGTTGAATTCTTGACAAGGGCTGTGGAAGCTCCCTGAACTTGTACCTTAGCATAACTTTCGGAGAAGTTATCAAGCCCTAATGAACTCAGAGCGCAATAAACGTCATCTCCAATCACCATTTTTCGATTCTCCTATTCACATTTGTATGATGATTCATTGGTTACAAAACTTATAAACTCTCAAACAAATTCTTTCTTTGGTATCTTTGGAAATTTTGGCATTCTCGGGTAGGATGTGTTTCATGATCCGCCACACGTTGGCTCTGGGTGGAAAATTATCTTGCTCGTCAAACATTTGAAATAATGGGATCCGAATTCTCCAAAGTAATCTGATTGAATCCACTAGATTTCGAATGCACAAATACGGTTTGAAAATTGAAAACCATAAAAGGGTTTAGCCATGACAAGTTCTAATCTTGATTATAATATTTTTAGATAGTTTAAGATTAATGGACTGCATCGGTGCACGTTTGATTGCTCTCTAATGGATGTTGATCCAACTAATTAATAAGAAACCCTAAATTTTTATTAGCCTAAAAGGGGGTTGATGAACTGCTTCCTTTTAAAGGTTATAAAACAGAGTTTCTAAGAATGTGAATTGTTTGTATGGATGTTCTATTTGATAGGCAATTTGTTTATGACTTTTTTTTATACTTCTAAAAATTTAAATGTAGTGACCATATTCTGTGTATGTGACCTAATTTTATAATGGCGAATTGACATTTTGTGTAATAATAATTATTTGACGAACACACAATCACGTGATGTACAATGAATGTATTTTGTGTTTTGCACAATAT
>NW_019263177.1:8832-18017 GCF_002742605.1 Olea europaea var. sylvestris
TGACATTTTGTGTAATAATAATTATTTGACGAACACACAATCACGTGATGTACAATGAATGTATTTTGTGTTTTGCACAATATATGTGTTTGTGACCTATGTGACCTTGTATTCAAATGAGTTGTGACCTTGTGTACAAAGAAGTTGTGCTGGAAATTTGCGTTTGTGACCTATGTGTAACAATAAGTTCTACGACAAATTTATAATTACACTACAATACCCATGTTGTAATGCTTAGATCACAAAGTATTAGTCACAGGTCCCACATTTGTATTATTCGGATTATATAATTATGTCATTCAACTCACATATGCTTCATAGATCATTCTTCATAGGTCACATTACATTTTCAATTCGCCACAAGGTACTGTTAAAATCATTTAATGATGTCATTTAGGTCACATTTGATCCATCGATCATTCTTTATAGGTCACATTATATTTTGAATTCATCACATATTGCTGTAATTAGTTCACACATTCCTGATTCCATTACAGACTCGTATTGTAATGTTAGTGTCACATAATATCAGTCCGTGGATCACTTTTTGGTACTATTCAAATCATATAATGATGTTATTCAGGTTACAAATTATTTTAATGAATATCTACATAATGTTACATGCTATACCAAAGTTCATTTGCAATCGCTCGATGAATTAATAAAGAGATCATCATATAACTATACTTTCAAAATGGTTACAGTGAATTCTCAGTGTACTTCGTAGTTATTTACATTGTTTTTTTATTTGTTTTGACCTAATGGAACCAAGGTACTGCATTATCAGTATCGGTGGTTGTGACCGTTTTCATCACAACGTCCACATTTCACTATCATTTTTACTTTAGATGATGATCGCTTCCTCTTTTCATTAGGTCTTCCTGAACTTCTTTTCTGGTTAGTTGCCAATACATTGATGTCTTAAGCCTTATGAATCGTGAGTCTATTCGATCACTAGATTGTTGTTTAGGTAAATTATTGGAGGAGGAGCAGAGTCTTATCACTTGTAATTCTTTGGAATAGCAGCTGAATCATGTAGCATCGGCTCCTATTGCTTATGTGCTAAAGGAAAATTCAAGTCTCGATATATGTTTGGTGTGCAGTGTTATAGCTATAAAGGATTTGATTACATGACTCTTCAGTGTCCCAGAAAAATTTGCAATTATTGAGAGAAGTCTGGCCATGATATTAAGGAGTGTCCCACTGGTCCTTCACGCAAGATTGGAGCAAATTATATTGCTGCCGCCACTTTAGCCTCTAGTTCTACTTCACCACTTGCTCCTGTTCAAGTTCCAGCGTCTCCCAACTCTTGCTAGACTCCCATAACTCTTGAAATTGTTCAACAAATGGTTATCTCTGCTTTGTCTGCTTTGGGAGTCTCAGGAAATAGACCATCTATTTGTTCTTCTTGGTTATTAGACTCAGACCGCAAGACTTGCGATCCTCTGTTGCTTAGTAACCTTAGACCATATACTGGACCTTTCAATATGCACATTGCTGATGGTAACACCCTTCCTATTTCAGCCGTGGGGGATATATCACCAAATTTGTCTAACGTTTTAGTCTCTCCTGATTTACCAACTAATTTTTGATCTGTTAAGCAACTTGTTGATAATAATTGTCCTATTTTTTCTTCTTCTTCTATATGTCATGTATAGGATCAGGTGTTTAGAAAGACAATCGTGAAGGGGCCTAAAGAGGGACGTTTGTTTCCTATTTCACGCTTGTTCCATTTTTTTTTTCTTTTCTAATTCTACCACTTTAGCTATTTTTAATTAGCATAAAAAAATTGGGACATCCCAATTCAAATGTGCTGCAACACTTGTTAAACTCGGGTTTGCTTGGTAATAAAAATGTTGTTTCAATTATCTTTCTCGATTGTGCTTCATGTAAACTGACTAAAAGTAAAGTTCTACCATTCTTGTCTCGTGGTTCCCGTGCTTTACATATTTTCGATATTATTCATAGTGATGTATGGGGTGTTGCACTTGTAGTATCTCATGTTCATTATAAATACTTTGTTACTTTTATAGATGATTATGGTAGATTTGCATGGGTTTATTTTCTTCGTGCAAAGAGTGAGGTCTTCTCTGCTTTTCAATCCTTTCTTGCTCTCATTAGCAATCAATTTTCCTCATCGATCAAAGTCTTAAGATCCGATTCGGGAGGTGAATATATGTCTAGTACTTTTTAATCTTTCTTACAAATCAAAGGTATTATTTCTCAACGATCTTGCCCTTCTACCCCTCAACAAAACGGCATGGCAGAACACAAGAATCGTCACCTTCTTGATATGGTTAGAGCTCTTTTGATTGAATCTTCTGTTCCCTCCTATTTTCTGTGTGAAGCATTGTCTACACTGTGCATCTCATCAACCGATTACCTTCTCCCACTCTTAATAATGTTTCTCCATTTTTTAAAATCTTTGGTCATCATCGTACATATTCTCATCTCCGTCCTTTTGGGTGTGTATGTTTTGTTCATTTGCAATCACATGAAAAGGACAAAGCTTACCCCTCAATCTGTCAAGTGTGCCTTTCTAGGATATGGTGGATAGGGCTGGGCTAATCTCCCGAATCGAACCCGGACCGAACTGAACCGAACTCTATGGTTCTTGTCAAATTAAGTACCCGAATGGGTATTTGAATTGAAAACTGACAGGTACTGTTCGGTTCTTGGTTCTAGATCAAGAACTGAAAAATCTAATAAGAACCGAATTTTTCTAATTTTTTTTTATATTGAAAAAATCAAATTATTTTAATTTTAATTTTTTTAAACAAATTAACAAATTAACAATTTCTGAATTCAAATTTTTGGCCCAATAATTTGTTTCATTTCTAATTTTTTAATTTTTGGCCCAATTACCCATTTTATTGTTTCATTTCTTAGCCAAACAAAGATCCAACCCACTAAATAACCCTAAATATCTACATTAAACTGCATAACGCTGTCTTGACTCTCGCACTCACTCTCGCAGTTTCGCTGACATTTCAAAACCTATACAATCGTCGGCCGACACTGTGACCTCCAATCGAAGCTGTTTCCTCTGCCGATCGAAGTTTTGACCGTAGCGATCATTTGAACAAGGTAATCTATTAGTCTTTGACATTCCAAAACCATTGAATATGTTATTAGTTATATTTATATAATGTTGTTATAAATGTTAAAAAATTTAATTATAGTACGGAACCTAACCTAACCGAACCGAACTGAACCGAATGGAACCGAACCCAAATGGTTCCATAATTATATTTGGACCCGACGGTTCTATTTACTAGATACTCGAAAATTTTGGTTCGGTTTGATTCTAAAGAGAATCGGACCGAATCGACCCGCGTCTACCTCTAATGGTGGGACTAAAAAATGGTACGTCTGTTATGATCCTACATCGCAACGAATTCAAATTTCTCGTAATGTTAAATTTTTCGAACCGGACCGAATCGATTCGCGCCTACCTCTAATGGTGGGACTCAAAAATGGTACGTCTGTTATGATCCTACATCGCAACGAATTCAAATTTCTCGTAATGTTAATTTTTTTTTGACAAACAATCATTCTTCTGTTCAAAAACTGTTGTTTTCCCTTGTGTTCTTTGTCTTACCTGATTTCCCTTTAGAACCATCTCGGTACAAACCCGGCTATGTTTACACTGCAGGGATGCTGTATCTATCACTAATCTAGATCTTCTTTCTTAGACGACGGTCCTTCCCAGCCCTTCTGATCCTCCAACTACGACGCCTGATGATTTGTCGCCTCCTGTCGCTCTTCGTCGTACTTCTCGTGTTTCTTGACCACTAGATAGGTATGGTTTTTCCACCTATAGTTCTATATCTACTACACTTAATTCGATTTCTATTTCTTCCTCCTATAGACAAGCTATGGAACATGAATGTTGGCAATAGGCGATGAAAGCAGAACTCGAGTCTGCACCTGATGATTTGTCGCCTCCTGTCGCTCTTCGTCGTACTTCTCGTGTTTCTTGACCACCAGATAGGTATGGTTTTTCCACCTATAGTTCTATATCTACTACACTTAATTCGATTTCTATTTCTTCCTCCTATAGACAAGCTATGGAACATGAATGTTGGCAATAGGCGATGAAAGCAGAACTCGAGGCTCTTGAGGCCAACTAGACCTGGGATTTTGTGCCATGTCCACAAACTGTGAAACCTATTGGCAGTAAATGGGTGTATTCCATTAAACTTCGTTCTGATGGTTCTCTTGAGTGCTATAAGGCTCGATTAGTTGCTTTGATTAGGAGAAGGTAGTGAAATATTATATATTGCCCTAAAGCAATCACTTATTCTAGATACATTAGAATCAAGTGCTCAATAGAAATGAAGTAGATCTTATAACACTTAGAATGCAAGCTTGCATCAAGAAAGGTTTACAAGGATCCTTTCCTCGAAGGCTTTGATCAGTAAATATAAAATTCCATAGATCAAAAATTCATGTCAAGTACACCAAGCATATCTGGGCAAACAAAGATCAAGTAACAAATACATGTACACCGGGCATACCTGGATTAACAAGATGAAATGATGTACCAATGACTGTTTAAGGACCTAAAAGGGTTGTTTTCTTGATCGATGACAGAAGAAAAATGGCATGGAGATTGGGAAATGTGGAAATGATTTTCATCTTCGGTGTGAGATTTGCTGCTGTTTTAGTTGTACTGCCTGTTCTTGCTGTGGCGTCATGGGTTGAGCATCAATGAGTATAGGGACTAGATTTTCCTTTTCTTCTTTGTAGTAGGTGGATGAATAACCAGGGGCCAGATGCTTATGAGAAGATGTGTAGGTGATAATGAGCATCAATGCATCTATTGATCTGCATTTCTCAACTTGTTTTTTGGCAGAACAACCATTTGATGTGCTGCATTTGTAATTAAGCCCAACAAAAATACGTCTGCATGTTGGAATTCAGGGGTTGTTGTTATGGACTAAACCTTAATCACTAACTCCAAAAGCAATAAAATTAGAAGCACGTAAAGCAACTGCATTACAATATTTTACGGGCTTTGTCTTTCTCATACCAAAAATACTCTCCATCTACCTTAAAACTCACTGTCGGGGTTTTCTGAAAGGCAAAGATCAGCAAAACTGAGGTTGTGCTTGAAGAAATTCACTTAAAATAAGCAATAAATAATTAATTATCTCTATTGTGGAGCTTAGAAGAAAAGCACAATGGTGAAGGAAAATAAACCTGGGATAAAAAAGATCCTTGGATTTTTACCCATATTTCATCCAAGACCAACAATCAGGAGGTGCTACACTTTTATCATTTTTCTTCCTAGTTTTACAGCCAGTACTACCCTCTTAGCCACTCCTAGAAAATCAAGAAATTTTGGAAGATCTTAAAGAACACGATTTAAGAATTCTTAGTGATTAAACAAGATATATGATTTTAGACCCAAAAAGACACATGTAAACATGAACATTTGAGTAGAATGAACTTTTTCTTGGATGCATGAGTTTCTGGTGGACTTAGAACTTGTAGAGCGAAGGGCATCCTCATCCATGACTTGTCTCACTTTTCTTCTTGGGTTTTTCATCATTGTATTTGCCAAATGAGAAGTGTTAAGAATATAGAGTTGCAGTGCGATTTTGACATTTTTCATTTGATAATTTATTATCTCCACCAAACATACTTCAAATATATCCAGTCCTCGTTTCTTCTCAAGGAAATAAAAATTTGAAATTCTCTGGAAATTTGTATGCTATCACCATCTTAATTCAGTGCACTCGGAAGTAGTAGATTTTTTTGCCATGGATGTTTAATCTACAGAGAAGACCTTTTAAATTAACAAATTAAATGAACCTGCCTTTTCACCTTGGTTATTATGAAAATATGCCGTTTTTTAAACTATTAATTGTAAAAATAATCGGAATAAAGAACACGTATTGATGAGTCCATTTTGATTGGCCTCCAGCCTACCCCATCTTCCATTGGGAAAATGTAAGACGAGAGACATTTTGTCGCTTACAAGGTAAGGTAATAAGCCAATTTATTGTTAATTCCGAGTATATAACTTTGTCATTTCTTGTTTATATAGCATGTATGTATGTACGTACTTCATTCTGTCAGTATGAATTCATGCTTAATGTGAAAGTTAAAAGAGATGTGAGAACCCAAAAATGGATCCATATAATTCTTGAATTCTTATCAATCAGCACAATCATATATGAGGACACGTGACTTAATCTAGAAGAAACGAAGAAAAAGAAAGAGAACGATTGGTCAGAGAAAGGAAACAGAAATTTCTGGAGAATTAGTTCAACGTAGTACAAGTAGACAAAGCTCATGACCTATTTATGAAAGTTCCATTATGGAAAAATAGATAATGAATTTGATATGTACATATTAAAGATTATATGAATAAATTTCTTTTCCTATTCTCATATCAGAATATTTCATAGTTGCTCTATGAGTATTTCTTGTTCCCTAATCGCGCCCCATCTGTCTTCATTTGTTACCCTCTATTTGTCTGTTCTTTCTTTCTTCAAATCATATTTTTCTTTAATTAATTACATACTATTGTCCTATTTACTTGGCCGAACTTGTTCGTGGATTAAAATATATGAAATGGCCTAGATGATTGCCTTTATTTAAACTAATGCATTTGTCCCTGCAATGGACACATCAACTTTATCTTCAGTTTCTTCCTCTGAGGTGAAGGAAATACATAAAGAGAATTCTTTGTAGTATGCCACTTACATTGGTTGGAGATAGCTTGATTAATGATCACTGAGTGTCTGATAATAGTGTGTGTGTGTGTGTGTGTGTGTGTGTGTGTGTGACTGCGAATGGCGGAAACATTGTTCTCCTCATTTCATTTCAGTGAGTCATCAGGTCTGGAAAAGAGGCAGCATTACCAAGAGTCAACAAGATCCATTGTTTGATATGGAAGATTGTGAATTTATGGATTTGTTTTCTTCTATTTATGGCTCTTGTCAAGAGAATACCATGGAGGAGAAATCTCAATTGTTTTGAAATCAACAACCAGATAATTGTAAGCAGAATGACCACATGATCATGCCCTTTGAAGTTCAATCACAAGTTTTAGAACTTGGGAAATCCCTTAAGGATAAGGCATTTTCATTTTCCTCATCATCAGTGGAGCTCCAGCCCCATTACGAAAGAGGTCTCAAAAAAACAAGTGAAGAGACTTTCAATAATTTGAGAAGTGAGAATAATGTAGTTGGCTAGAAATTAACGATGGAGGAAATTCTGAGGGTGGCTAGAGAAAGGTTTATCCAATTTTCTATCGACAAGGAAGATGGTATTTCCATGTTTATCCACCCTTACGGCTCCTTTCTCAGGCCTTTCCATAGACGAAGCAAGGGATATGGAACTTGTATATCTTCTCCTTGTAGCTGCAGAAAATGTGGGCTATCAACATTTTGACTTTGCAAGTAAAATGATTACTCGTTGCCTCTTGATGGTGTCTGATTCAGGCACTCCAATCCAACGCATTACCTATTATTTTGCAATAGCTATTTGAGAGAGAATGCATAGAGAAATTGGGAGAATCATGACTGAGAAAACAAAGCAACCAGTGAACACCGTAAAGAGCCTTGCTTTTCGTGGCATCCCACAAAGAACTGCCCTTCACACAAGTGATGCAATTTGCTGGAATACAAAGCATAATTGAAAATCTGAGAACAAATAGCAAGATTCATTTGATTGATCTTCAAATAAGAAGTGGAATTCAATGGACAGCCTTGATGTAAGGACTTTCAGAGCGGCTTGAGCACTTGATCAAGCATCTTAAAATAACTGCAGTTGGAATAACTGATCAACATTATATTAAAGAAACTGGCCAGAGACTACTAAGCTTTGCCGAGTCCTTGAATTTGCCTTTCTCATTCAAGGCCGTATATCTTACAGACATGAGAAACTCCAAGGAAGATCTCTTAAATGTTGAAGCTAGTGAAACTGTGGTTGTTTACTCCTTTTTGATGTTGAGGTCAATGGTATCAAGACCCGATTGCGTAGAAAATGTAATGGGAGCAATAAGAAGGCTTAGGCCTGTCCTAGTGGTCGTAATTGAAGTAGAGGCAAATCATAATTCTCTTTCATTGGTGGATCGCTTCATTGAGGCATTCTTGTTTTATAGTGCTTATTTTGATTGCTTGGAGCGAAGCAATCAATACAGAATGAATCTTGAAGGGATTCTGAACACAGTTGCAATTGAGGGTCAGGAGAGAACCACTCGAAATGTAAAAAATGATGTGTGGAGGGCATTTTTTGAAAGATTTAGAATGATAGAAATTGAACTCAACGAGTCATCTTGGTATCAAGCTAATTTAGTTCTCAACTGGTTTGTATATGGAAGCTCCTGCACACTTGAACATAATGGGAAGGGAATGGTTGTTGGATGGAAAGGAACACCAATCCATTCCCTAACCTCTTGGAAATTCGCATAGAATAAGTGCCGAAGAAGAAATAAATGATTGAGGAAAAATAATATTATTGAAGGTAGTCAATAGGATGCTTAGGTGTTCAATTTATTATTTTGCCTTAATTCGGCGGTAGCAGGTAAAAATCGCTTTTGTTCCTTTGGCCCTTATAGCTTTGTCAGTACGTCCAATATGTCTGAATTTATCAACAAAATTGTAGTGAAAGTATGCTGACAGAAAACATTGTTGTTTACAAAATGATGGGAATGTATACAAAACAGCTGTTTGTCATCGTTTTTATAGTAATTTAATTTACATCCTGGTGTATTTAATTATTTCAGAATGAACTTCTCAAAATTTGTCACAATAATGGATTCACAGTTGTAGCTTGTCCTTTCATATATTATATTCTCAAACCTTACATCTTATTACTGTGGAAATCTTCCATTTCTAATTAAGGAAAATCATGTGTGTGGCCTAAAACTTCCATTAATCAATGATTTGCGCTTCCAATAATAAGGCTAGCCAATTTGGAATTTGCTGTGAATGGTCCATAATGCCTACAATTACGGAAAAGAATCGGTGATGGATCGAGCTTATAAAAGGAACATTGTTTGGGTCCCTAATGCCATTCTGTCTATTCTTTTATATTACACCATCATTCAGAAGCTGGAAGGAGGCATTAGAAGCTCTCAAACTCGTAGAACTGAAGCTACGTTTTCGGTTCCAAAAGGTTTTCATGTCAACAATGGCTAGAGGTAAATATATATATATATATATATA
>NW_019263178.1:0-4274 GCF_002742605.1 Olea europaea var. sylvestris
AACAAGTAGAAGAATCTAAAGTCATTATTATAAAAGCTTATGCGATAAATCATGAAATGCACCTATGGTTAAGACTTCCTAGTTAACTATTGCTCCAAAATCACTAGATCCTAATAAATCACACAGAGTAACTCAGAAATCACAATATCAGATATATGACAAACATACAGATATAAGACAAACATACAATGTCCATTGTCCTTAAAAACAAACTGAACTCAACTTAATAAAAAATATATAAATCAAACCACTGACTTTCACACTTGGCAACATTTCGTTCCAGATTTTCTTTTGCTATTTTGTTTATTAATTGTGAAGAATGATTATATTTGTTGTAATTGGAACAGATGGTGAAAAGGAAATTGTAGATGTTAAAGATAGCACCTCTGCTCAGGGTGTTGAACATGGGGACGTTGACGTGGATGTGGCTCAATAGCTGCATAGCGGAGATTTTGGTGGCACATTTGCTCCACCAAAAGTAAATTCACGGAAAAAAGGCATACCGAATTATTTGTCACTGGACATGAATTGCAGCCAGGTTATGAAATGCGGATAATAAAATCTAGACGTTTTGCAATGTTAAGAGGTAAGAATATTCTGTTAAGAGGCATAATTCTTGATTATTTTTTTTCTTTATTTTTTTTTTATCTAATCTAAGATAGTAAGTGTTGGCTATTTTTTTACCGATATGTCTAACCCAAGAGCGTGGTGGACACCAATTTGTTGGGCTTGAACTTCGAGCTTCCATGGATAATGTTTCAGATCAGGCTAGTCTTGAACCTGAAAGAGGTAAGTTTACAAATTTTCGTCGTTTGGTTTCCTGTGTTTGTTAAATTGAAATTCACCTTATGAGCTGTTTGCATCCTTCATTGCTGGAACGTTATTTATATTTTTTAATAATTCATGCCGATTCATTTTATTGTAGTTGGCAGTTGTAGTTATAGTGTATCTTCGAAACCTAGAGTTTGTACATCAGAACAGGGAGTCGATGGTGAATATGACTGTGACCAGGATCAACTTAGAGCTGATGAAGTTGTACAAAAGAATGAACGTACTACAAAATCTAGTTTGCTGAACATTCCTACTAAATCCCATGTGCTTGTGCAGCCAACTATTTGTGAATATTGTGGTGCCAAAAAATTTCATAGAGAGAATAAAGGGTTCTGTTGTTCCGATGGCAAAGTTAAATTGCATGTACATAGTGTACCTAATTAATTATATGAATTATTTACTCCAAATTCAATCGATTTTTTGAATTTTAAAAAATTTGCAAGAACTTATAACAACCATTTTGCATTCACATCATTTGGAGTCAAATATGACAAAGATTTGTGTAAAATGAATAAAGGTATTTATACATTTAGGGTTTAAGGACAAGTTTATCATTACATAAACCAACTTTTACCATCTAACAATAACCCAACTTATTTACAATTATACCTTTACGATACTGAAAATGAGCTACCAAATCGATTGAAAATTTCTGATAAATTTTGTGAATCAACTTTACGAATCTTGATTGATATCCTAAGGATTAATCCTTACTCTATGTTCTTTCGTTCATTGAGCAATATTGATAGCTTAAATACATGTCGAATACAAATAAGATGTGATCCTGGTTTAGATCAAAGAGTCTACAATACGCCAATGGCTTTACAAGTAGCCGCAGTTTGGGTTGATGAGGATCCATCTGCAAACAATATAATTTGTGATATATCGATTTAAGGTCATTCTGGCGCTCAACATTAAGTGCATTATTACTTTGGTTGTTATGATCCCCTTCAATATCCATTACTCTTTCCTTGTGGCGAGTCTGGATGGCATGAGGGTATTGAAAGATTCAATAAAGAAATGCTTCATTTTTCTTCTACACAAGAGAACCTTTTAAATATCAATAACATAAATTCTGCGAATGAATTGATTGAAAGAGAGAATCAAGGTTAATAATGTGAAAATTATTTTTCCATTATTTTTTATTTTTTTTGAATTCATTCTCTTTATTTATTTATTTTTATTATTATTATTTTTTGTCTTGTAGTTATGAAGAAGAGAAAGAAGAGGCTACATGTGTCTTGTCGTGAGTATTATTGCTATAAACTAAAAGTTCGAAATTCAGGTAATTGTATTTTATTGCATGCTGGTAGGCTTTTTCAACAATATGTTGTTGATATGTATGTGAAAATTGAAACTGCTAGATTAGATTACTTTCGTAATAACCAAAAACAAATACGGGCTGAACTTTATCAAGGAATTATTGATAGTGTTGAAATAGGTGAAAGTAGAGGTTATAAGGTCGGTCGAAAAATTATTTTACCATCATCTTTCACAGGTGGACCTAGGGATAATAAAAAACGATATATGGATGCAATGGCATTGGTTCAAAGATATGGTAAACCCGATATCTTTTTAACAGTAACTTGCAATCCTAATTGGCCAAATAGAGCAAGAACTAAGGCACAATGATGAAAAGCAAAATAGGCCTGATTTGCTTGCACGAATATTTAGAGCTAAATTGGAGGAGTTAAAAAATGATTTGTTTAGAAAACATATTTTAGGACCCATTGTTGCATACATATACGTAATCGAATTTCAAAAGAGAGGTCTACTGCATGCACATTTTTTGTTAATTTTTAAATCGGGATCAAAAGTCACTTTAGTTGATTTGGTTGATAAAATTGTTTGTTGTGAAATTCCAGACAAAAATCATTACCCCCATTTATATCCTATTGTTGTAAAACATATGTTACATGGTCCTTGTGGAACATTAAATCCAAATAATGTTTGTATGGAAAATAATAAAATATGCCAATAAGTATCCAAGAGAATATGCAATGACGACGTCACTTGGTGATGATTCATATCCACGATATAGACGGCGCAGTAATGGTCAACAAGTTAAAGTCAGGGGACATTTCTGATAATAGATGGGTTGTACCTTACAATCCTTTTTAATAGCTAAATATGACTGCCATATCAACATAGAAATATGTTCAACTGTTAAAACTATCAAATATTCATATAAATATATTTATAAAGGACATGATCAAATAACTTTTTCCATATATGACAATGAACGAGAAGATATTGATTGAATTTCAAGATGGCTTGAAGCGATGTGGAGAATATATGGATTTGTGTTATCTGAAATGTCTCCATCAGTTATTTCACTACAATTACATCTTGAAGACCATCAACTAATTACATATAGAGACTTTGATAATTTGCAGGTAGTTATTAGTAGAGATTATGCATGAAGGACTACACTAACCGAATTCTTTCGTACCAATGTTACAAATAAAAAGCTAGAACACTTACATATAGAGATTTCCCTTCTTATTTTATATGGAATGAAATGAATGAATTTGAACTCCTAGAAAGCAAAAGAATGTAATTGGTAAAATAGTTACAGCTAATCCAGCTGAAGGTGAAAGATATTACCTACGCCTTTTGTTAAATCACATTAAGGGGTCAACTTCCTTTGAAAAATTAAGAGTCATAAATGGTGTATTGGCATCCACGTTTCGTGAAGCAGCTCTTTTACATGGTTTATTAAGTGTCGATGATAATTTTGAGCAATGTTTAGCAGAAGCAATTGTTAACCAAATGCCCCTTTCATTACGTATGTTATTTGCTACCATATTGACTTTTTGTGTTCCTAACAATCCACGTTCGTTGTGGGATAAGTTTAAAAGTTATATGTTTGAAGATTTTATACAACAAGGTATGTCAATTAGTACTACTTAACTAAAAGCATTATAGTGTATAAATTCTGTATTAGAACCATTGAACAAAAGTATAAACAATTACCGTTGGTGTCACTTGATATAAGCATGGAAGAAGACGAAACATTGGCTACCATGATTTCTGAAGAGCTAAAAAATGGTGCTAATCAAAGTGACAATTTTGATACGAACACTTTAAATAAAGAGCAACAGTATGCTTATAATACAATTTTACACCGAATTTTAAATGATGACAGTGGCATGTTTTTTGTTGATAGGCCTGGTGGGACAAGTAAAATATATTTGTACAAAGCTTTATTGGCAGCTGTAAGATCAAGAAATCTCATTGCTTTAGCCACATCTTCTTTTGGAGTAGTTGCTTCCTTATTACTAGGTGGTAGAATTGCACATTCTAGATTTAAAATTCCTTTAGAAATAACTGATGATGTTGGTTGTTTGATTAGTAAACAGTCTGCATTGGTAGACCTTTTCAGGATGACTAAACTAATCACATGGGATGAGGCACCAATGGTAAATCGTTACGCTGTGGAA
>NW_019263178.1:11824-18014 GCF_002742605.1 Olea europaea var. sylvestris
TTTTTTATTTCTCTTATCTTACATAGTTGTTTTTTATGTTATTTCATTATGTTTACATTGAATTTTTACACAGCGTAAATACTTCTGGATCAAGGCCAAAGCAACCATCAGAGCAACAAAGCAAAATTTCTGGTATATGACATGTAATAATTGCAATTGTTAAACAATTTGTTGTCAAACGACCCCTCGGGTTATGATGTAACCCCGACTTTATCTATCATCAATCGGCCTTGGCCATATAATTGATTTATATGTCGACATAATTATCGAGACAACCCCAATCCACATTCTTATGGACCGTTAAAAGCAATCTATTGTTAATAGTGTTGCTCACGGGTCGTCCCATTTCCTTGGAGGGCTATGGTATTAGTTTGAAGCTCATTATTTTGAATTGAGCCTTGTTTGGTCCATTAAATAAACCTTACCAAACTTGCCTTGTTTGGTCACTTGTTTGGCTTATATTCTCGACCTTTACTATGAAGAATGTTCCATCTCTCTCTGTGACTGCTTTTCGGCTTCTCCTCTTTCTTATGACCTTTGTTGTTTCTTGTGGGCATATTATTGTTCTTTATCATGTCCAACTCTTTGTGAGTATATTGTAGCAACCGGAGGTGGGAATATAGGTGGTGGTTTTGGGTGTTATCTCGATAATTGTGTCGACATATAAATCAATCATGTGGCCAAGGTCGATTGATGATAGATAAAATCGGGGTTACATCATAGCCCGGGGGGTCGTTTGACAACAAATTGCCTAACAACCTCCACCTTGGTGTCAAAGGACTTGCAAAAGAAAATGTCTCCCATTAGTGACACCTCTAATAGAAAACCAATAAAATTGAAAATCATTTACTTGTACCAATGTTTAGAAGTTCTTTGCAACTTCTAAATTTTGCTAGTGGCAGTACCTTCGTCCCCATATCAGAAGGATTGTAGTGGGTGTGGATCTTTTCAAGTCTTACCACCTCTTGAGATACTATATCTCTAATGAAGTGGAGTCTAACATCAATGTGTTTAGTGCGCTCGTGAAAAACGGGGTTCTTGTGTAAATGTATAGATGATTGACTATCAGAATACACTACCACATAATCATTCAAAACACATAGTTCATGAAGAAGGCCTCTAAGCCATAGAGCTTCTTTAATAGCTCCAATGGCAGCAATATATTCTGTTTCTGTAGTGGATAGTGCAACAATATGTTGTAACTGTGATTTCCAACTAACACATCCCTACCATCCCTATCTCCCACTTAGTCAGCATCTACAAAACCCTTTCATTTTATACCTTATTTATTAGTACTAAATTTTAAACCTACGTCACTTGTACCCTTCAAGTACTTTAATAGCCACTTTAGCGCTTCCCAATGTTCAGGACCCGGATTAGCCATGTATCTACTGAGATACTAACAGCAAAACCTAAATTCGAACTAGTGCAAACCATCAGATACATTATGGAACCAATCACATTAGAGTAAGACACTCTACTCATGTATTCTACTTCATGCTCATTGTAAGGGGATTGTTCATTCGATAAAACAAAATGATTGGCAAGAGGCAACGTGACAGGTTTGCAATCACTCATATTAAATTTCTTCAATACTTTGTATATGCATGGAGACTGATGCAAAAACAGAACAGAATTTGACTTATCTCTTTCGATTTCAAGACCTAAGATTCTATTAGCCTTACCTAGGTCTTTCATGTGAAATTCATCACTTAGTTTTGCTTTTATGTTATTTATCCACTCAGAGGATGATCCAATCAAAAGCATGTCGTCCACATAGAGCAACAAAAACAGATAATTATCATCATTCTCATTTTGTTGAAAATACAAGCAGTGATCAAATTTATTTCTTTGGAACCCTATAGTGAGTACAAAGGAATCAAACCTTTTGTACCACTGTCTAGGAGATTGTTTTAACCCATACAAGGACCTTCTCAGAAAACACACATAATCAGATTTTGACTTATCCTTAAAACCTTTTGGTTGATTCATGAAGACTTGTTCATCAAGCTCACCATGTAAAAAGGCAGTTTTTATATCAAATTGTTCAAGTTCCCAGTCAAAGTGTGCAACCAATGCGAGCATGACCCTAATAGTGGTGTACTTAACAACTGGTGAGAAAAATCTCATTATAATCAACGCCCTCCTTCTGTGTGCAGCCTTTAGCTACGAACCTAGTTTTAAACCTTAGGGGTTCCGAGCTGTTAGTACCTTTCTTAACCTTAAAGACCCATTTGCAATCAACAAACGATTTGTTCTTAGGCTTAGGTACTAGCTTCCAAGTATGATTCTTTTCTAGAGAACTCATCTGTTCTTTCATTGCCTTAAGCCATTCATTAGATTGATCACTGCCTATTGCCTCGTCAAAGGTCTTTGGCTCTTTATCAGCTAGTTCTTCATAATTAGCTTGGGTGAAAGCTAATTCAGATTCGAAATCGAACCTTCTAGGTTCTCTTGTTTGTCTCCTCTCTCTATCCCTAACTAAGTTATAGTTAGCTAAAAGATTTTCTTCCTCACAGTGCTCTTCTATCACTACTTCGTTACTATTCTCCACCTCGGGTTCCTGAGCTTGAGTCTCCGCCTCATTTGAAGCAGTAGGGGCAGGTGTACTGAGCTTTCCTAACTCCACCTTAAACTGGTCTCTCTCTTCACCTGGTTCAACTTCACTCTCAGGTTCAGTTTCTACTTTAATATACGGCATCTCATTCTTGTTAAACGTGACATTCCTACTTATGATGATCTTAACCCTTTTTTTGCTTCTATCCCATAACCTATAACCCTTAACACCCTCGGGGTATCCTAGAAAGACACTTCCTAGCTCTAAGTTCCAGCTTACCCTCACTTTCATGAGAAAAAGCTGTACAGCCAAAAGTTCTAAGCATCGAGTAATTACTCAATTTACCCGACCATCTCATGCGGAGTGTCACCATTCAATGCAGCAGAAAGAGTCAGGTTAATCAAATAACAAGCAATCATAATAGCCTCACCCCAAAATGATTTGTGACACTAGAACTAATCATCATGCAACGGACTTTATCAAGTATAGTTCTATTCATCCTTTCTGCTATCCCATTTTGCTGAGGAGTGTAAGGAATGCCTCTTTTTTTACACATACTATCAAATTCCTTATTGCAGAATTCTAGGTCGTTATCTGTCTTTAAAAATTTGATTTTTTTGCTAGTTTGGTTTTCCACTTGTCTCTTCCAATTGTTAAAACTATTAAAGGTCTCAGATTTATTCTTCAAAAGATAGACCCACAATTTCCTAATGTAGTCATCGATAATAGATAGGAAATACCTATTCCCACCCGATGTGGGATTATTAGTAGGACCCCACAGATCAGAGTGTACATATTCAAGCATACTTTTAGCTCTATTAACACTCGTAGAGAAAGAAGTTTTATGATACTTACCATGCACACAATGATCACAAAATGACAAATCTGACACTCAGTCATTACCAAAAACACCTTTTTCGTTAAGTAGCTTAAGTTCTTTGACCCCTACGTGAGCAAGTCTATTATGACATGTGTGTGTGTAATCAATCTTGGTAGAGGAGATAGAGGGGTTCACACCTCTAATCACTTCAATAGTAGTAATATATATATCGTTTTTCTTAATTCCCTTAATGGAAACTAAAGCACCCTTGATCATTTTTAGCATACTATTTCCAATTTTACTAGTAAAGTCATCATTTTCAAGTCTCCCAACTAAATCAGATTCCTAGACAACTCAGGAATATATCTAATATCCTTTAACGTATACACAAAATCTGTGTCAAATTTTACGTTTATGTCACCAATTTCAGCAATAGTATAGGCAAAGTTATCACACAGCACAACATACCCAACATTAGATTCATGCAACTTATAAAACCAATTCTTTTCAGACGTCACATGAAAAGATGCACCAGAGTCAAGTATTCACTCATACATGCGGGAATTAGCTGTTCGATTTAATTCAACAGTATATGCAACGGGACTTGTAATCATATAGATCTAACCACCATTTATATCAGAAGTAGATGTTAACACATTGACCTCATCTCTCTCCTTGACCTTTAGCTTACCCATCTCCTTATGACAATCCTTTATAAAATTCCCTATGTTTCCACAACTATAGCATTTTCTCACCTTAGTCCTAGATTTTGATCTAGACCTACCTTTGCTCTTCTTTTTCCATCCATTACCACTTGACTCGCCACTAGTTTGATATCCATCATGACTATTTTGCCTAAATTGAGTTCTACCCCGCATCATATGTACCTCACCGTTCCTCTTATCGTGTTTTTTAGCTCTAATTTCCATTTCTTTACTTCTAAAAGAATCTATAACAATTTCAGGTGTTAACGTGTCTCTCCCATACTTAATGGTGTTCTTAACTTCCTTATAGGAATCAGGAATTGCATTGAGCAAAATTATAGCCTTATAAATTTCGGACACATTCTCATCACAATTAACTATATCTTGCACCAATTTGTTAAACACGTCTAAATTGTCATCAAGATCATTTGAAGGATCCGTTTTGAAACTGAAAAAATATTCGAGCAAGTAAAGTTTATTCGGTGTAGATTTAAGCAAATACAAGTCTTCTAATTTTTTCCAAAGTTCTTTAGTGGTTTTCAGTCTACCCACCTTTCTTAAAACGGCGTTAGACAAGTGTAAAATGATTGAGGTATAAGCAAGCTCATCGACTTCTTCTCTTTGTTCTTGTGAAAAATCAGTTGAAAAATTGCTTTCAATGGCCTTTGAAACCTTTTGTTGGACTAAAATGTCCTTCATTTTTTGTTGCCAAATAGTAAAGTCGCCCTTTCCATTAAAAATCTCCAAATCAAAGTTGTGAGTTGTCATATTCACACAACAGTCAAAGAATGCACAAACCACAATCAAACCACACAAAATAGTCCTAGGGTCACAGATAGTATACACTGTTCTAGTTCCCAGGGTTTCGTGAGACTCGCGATCTTAGATCAAGGGAATGTTCGAACGGGTAAGGTCACGATATTTCTAACAGAATAAGTAACCAGCGGAAGTAACAATGCAACAAAAGATACGTCTAGCAGATAACTAGTTTTAAAGTAATTAGATCTCTAAGAATTACAAAAAAATGATTTTAACCCAAAAATAAATACTCAATCAAAACAATCAAGAGCACGTAACCGTAATTCTAGCACAAACAATGGTTGCCAAGCAATGACAACCCCCAACCTATTGTCACCCCACACGGTGACGCGCTAATGCTGAAAATTAACGGTTTAAGCCAATTTACCAGAGCAGACGTGTCTGAATTCGTATAATCGAGATAAATGCGAATCTACTACTTTAGGGCTGCAATTTTGGCCTAAAGTAATTCAGTAGATATATGGCAGTTTCAATCGTCGATCCAGCAGGGGCAAAATTGTCCAACTTTTTCTGTGTAACTTGAAACAGAAAATGAACAGTGTCAGTGCGTTCAGGGGATTGAAATGAGCAAACTACCCAAAGGAAGTTTGTCGGAAAATGTCGCCACGCGTCGCTGCCACCACGCGCTCCATTGGAAGAAGTGCCTTTGCCTACTGGTTCCGAGTATGGGGTCGGTTTCACCGAAAAGTTTCTGGTTTGGCCAAAATTCGCGATTATAGGTTTGGTTTCCTTATAAAAATGCGAACCCGCTAGCGTTTTTGGGTGGATTTCTGGCCGAAAAAGGTGACCCACGCTCTGATACCAGTTGTAGGGCCAAGTTTTAGCAAATACCAAGTAAACCAGGCTTAGTTTCACCAAATAGATCGACACCACCAACGGGTTGAGACAACGCCCAAAACCACCACCTATATTCCCACCTCCGATTGCTACAATATACTCACAAAGAGTTGGACAAGATGAAAAACAATAATATGCCCACAAGAAATCTAGTTGTTTATCCACTTAGAAGATGATCCAATCAAAAGCATGTCGTCCACATAGAGCAACAAAAACAGATAATTATTAGCAATAAAGTCAGTCATGCAGATTTTGGTGAGACTTTTCCTTGTGTTTACTGCAAGTATCCTTCCACAAAGGCTGTCCCTAGGTAGTGCTCACTAGATACCTTTTCGATGCGTACCACTTGCAGAGATGCCGTGTTAAACTCCACACAATTCTTCCATTTCAATCTTTCTTCTTAATATTAATAAACTCATCTCCATTATCATAGGGCAAATGCTAATGTACAGT
>NW_019263179.1:0-9119 GCF_002742605.1 Olea europaea var. sylvestris
CCTTTGACCTAATTCGGGCCATCATCAAATTAGGGACTTGAGCCCAGTCTCTACACAATTATAAACTCATACTTTAATTGGATATCGAAACTTTATTAGATTACTTTAATTGGACTCAACCGAATTCGATATCCTTTAATTTAATACAAAACAATTTACACATATAAACCCACACGATCGTTTAAAAATTCCTTACATCTTAAGCTATTGGCTTACTTCTCCACTTTGCTGAACAAACAAAGACTTGGCTTCCCCTTACTGCCTATGCATCCTATTCATCCTAAACAACTCGCTTTGCTCCGTTAGAATGTCTCATGCAAAGGCTTTTCTGTAGGCATCTCTTTTGTGTTGCAGGTGCAAGAACTGTCTCCCTTTTACATATTTCCAGATTTGGGATGTTGTTACTATATCTTATAATATGAACTTCTCTGTTTCCTGATTGCGTTCTTCTCTTTCTGGGAATTGGGATGTGTGTTAAATTCATCAGATGGAGATGGTACTTAATTCAGCATAAATTGAACGTCTTGAGATTATTGAAATAGATTTACCTTTATTTTTCCCTTTTTTCTGTGCTAGATTAAGAGAGAGATGATTACAAGGCTTGTAGTATTGCCGCTGTACCCTCAATATTCTATCTCAACATCTGGATCAAGCGTCCGCATTCTTCAAGACATGTTTAGGCAATATCTAGAGCTTGTTTGACAAGGCTTAAAAGTCAATTAAAATCAATTTTTTGACCGTTACTTCACTATTTCAGCCATCATTTTTTAATTTTTTTTCTTACAGATATGACCCACTTTCTCTCTAACGATCAAAAAATTAATTATCAAAATTTCTACCAAACAAGCACCTAGTAGTAGTCCATAATTCCATTAAGTGCATGCAAAAGTTCATTAATATTGCACCGCTACTACCATTTCATCTTTTTTAACTTACTGTCCCTGTTTGGCTCTCATTCGAAAACTTTCTTCTTTTTTAATCACTCATTTAAAAAAAAATATAAACCACTATTTCACCCATTTCATTTCCAAAAATGGGGGGCAAACGGGTGCTGAATTAGGTTATTTTATCAGGGATGACACATCAAATGTGATATGGCTTCGATTGAAGTTTGGTACGTTATATATTAAGCCCTTGTTTGAGCCCCATTTTTTCCATCAAAATAAATTTTTCAATAGTGATTTGACATCATTTCAATCACGCATTTTTCAATAAAATAATATTATACGCAAATCAAAAAAATTTTCTTATTTTTTAACCACACATTTCCCATCAATACACTATTCGAAAATTCATTTTATCCTCTAAAATGGGGTTCAAACAAGGGCTAAAGCAGATTTGATCAATTTTTATCGTTGTCTTTTAGGATATGGCTTCAAGTGACGTCACTTTCTGATTCCAATTGTAATTTTTTATACCTTTACATTAATTTATTTTTATTTTTATTTTTTCCGTAATCCTATCTAATTAAAGTCTATGAACATTTTATATACACGGACAATTAACAATTGGGTAATTATATTCGCACCACAAAAGTTCACGGTTCCACCACATTTTTAGATATTCTTCATATTTATGAAAAAAGACAAAAATTAAATTACGTAAAAGCCCTCTTAATTTTTTTCTTTAAATTTGTCCTTACACCATGAGCGTTTCAACTCCAAAATCTTCATTTTCTTCTCTCTTATCTTCTTTCTCGGTCTTCACTATTTTTTAATTTTGCTATTATTTGTCTTCGTTCATTCATCGACTTCTAACATTCACTCAATATCTTTTATGTAGCGTGTTTTTAGCACAAATTTAACAGACGCAAAAAATATTCTATCGGTTAAGTCACATGATTCATATCATATTTCTTTTCAATTGATTCTGTCGTCTATTGTTAAACATTTGATCAAATATGAATCATTGGGATCATAACTTTCAACTGTGTGAAATGAACTCCGTCGATGGAATCGCATAGAAATATATGCCATTGTTTCGAAGAGAGAAAGAGTTGTGGTATACGAATAACATTTTAGTTTTTAAATGTAGAAATGAAGGCAAAAAATGGAATAAGCTAGGATATGGAGCACCCTTCACAATCTGAGAATTTCCTTTAAGTCAGTGAAGTATCTTCAACAGCAAGCAAGATTTTTTTTTTTTAAAATAAGGGGAAAAAACTTGAAATTGCAAAACCAAAGTAATCGTTTGAGTAACATAAATAAATATTGAAACTTTAAATCCATCACTTTAGTGATATGATAAATCCTTAATTTTCATGGGATTCGTCAATAATTAAAAACAAGTCCACGATGTTTAGAACAGGGGAATGATGGTGTTCTCTTTCATTTTTTTTCCTTTTAAATTTCTTAAATGGGTAGGGTTATGTTTGTAAATTAAATGGGGAGTATTTATTAAAAATATATTTTAAGTGTGGTGTGATTATAATATGGTATATTAAGTAAATTTTGTAGTGGTAATATAACTACCTTTAACTATTTCTATCTTGTCATTTTTTGGAACAAAACTTACAGCCTGTTTGGGAGGGATTTTTTATTCTAAAAAATTGATTTTTTGACCGTTATTTTACTATTTCAGCAGTAATTTTTGACTTTTTCTCTCACAGATAGACCCCACAATTCTCAAAATCCCTCCCAAATGGAACCTTAACAAAGTACTCTGTTGTACTGTGTTCAAAAATTACTAATAAATAACAGATACAACTCAAAATGATACTATATTAATATTTTCTTATATTTTGTTGACATTAAATTAAGTTTCTGTTTGGTTCAGTTCAGTAATTAATTTTAATCATAAATTTCACGGTCTCACAATTTTTTCAATCACATATTTCATTATTTTTTATCAAAATTTACTAAAAATTTGATCCTCATTCAAACCAAACAAGGGTTAAGTTGCTCAGTGTATAACATGTCAGAGTTTTACTAGTAATCCTATCACTACCATATAAGTAAATTGCATCACAGCTATGCCTGCTTGCGAATCCCCTTCTAAGCTTCTTCCTTCAATGAAGTAGATCGGTTTTTTTCCTTAATAAGTATAAGACTTCCGTCCTCACTTTCTTCTGTGTGTAGGTATAGCTCTTCCTTCCTATAGTTCGAGAGTTTGAACCCCAAGATTTACATTAAAAAAAAAAAAAAAATTTACCCATCAAACAGACAAATGGGCAAGTAGGAAGACATATAAATGGGCTTAAATTAGTCCAAAAGCAGCTGCAATTCCACATCAACTTGTATAATATAATTCAATTTTTTCACATTTTTTTCTTATGGGTTTCATGGAAGTTAATGGTAATTGACTGGAGTCTCCTTTAACTTCAGAAAATCTTACCCAAGTTGAAAAGGAGAAGTCATTTTTTTTTTTTATAGCTACTTGAAATTTATCCTGTAACACTGTTTCTATAACTATTAACAAATTTTGTTTATGTTAATTAGTGGGTACTTTTATACATGTCTATAAACTCCCTAATCGTCATCTTAAGTGCTTATTTGATAAAATTCAACAAATTTTATCAAATTTCAATTTTAATCATACATTTCATACGATCCACAATTTTTTATCAAATTCTCAATTCCAAATTTCATAAACTTTTATCAAAATATACTATAAAAGACTTTGTCAAACGACCCCTAAATGTGATTTTTCTTGATCCTCACACTCTACAATTATGTAATTGTCAATTAGACGGTCATTTTATATTTCAACAGACCATTTATGTCTAGAAATGATATGTGAATTTACATTTTGAAATGAAGGTCGCTTAGGTGGCGATGCTATTGCATTCGTATTCATGTCATCAATGACGGAGATGGTAGTTTCAGGGGAAAAAAAGAATTTCTTCTCTCCTAACATCGCCTTTGTATGTTATTTGGTAGCCTATCTAAAAATGTGATAAATATCAAAGTACCATTTTTTAATTATGTTATTTAATGTAATAAATATGAAAGTACCACTTTACCCTCCTTGAAATTGATTATAATGTAGTCAAAGTTAAATTTTTGGTCAGCTAGTGAAATTGTGGGTGGAAACTGTCCAAATGGGCAACACCTATAACGTTTGGAAATGTTAGGAGTGACAACTGCAACAAATCAAAAGCTTGGGAAAAGTCTGCTAGTGTTTCAAAGATTTGAAACTTTTGCTACAATTATCCCATTAAGACAAGATGATTCATCATTTTAAACTTGATAAAGTACACGGTGTTTCATCCAAAAGTGATACACCAAAAATAAAGCTACCGACCTAAGTATGGACTCGAATACGATATGATACAATACGAGTATGTTAATGCAATTTTTCAAAAATTAGACCACACGGATATGTGTGAGCTATATGTGTGTGTAGTATTTTTCATAAGTTATATCATAAAATTTAGCATAATTTCATTATTATGAAAAAAAAAATTAAAACAAAAGCCAGACAATAAAAATAAAATAAAATACTAAAATATTTTACATTACTACTTAATTGTCCCTACTTCATTTGCTTCGACATCACCATCATCTGCTTCTTCGTTTTCATTAAAATCACACTCCAACTCTGGCTTATTTAATGATAGCAATAAAGAAATTGTAGTTTAATAAGCCCTGCACGCATTATCCTTCTCATCAAATGGGACAAGTCACTGATTAGTTGGAGCATGAAGTCAATCACTCTTACTCAACCTATGATCAATGTCATATACTTGCAAGTTTAAATTGTCACTAACATCAGAAAATCTAGCAATTCAAGGGAGAAATTTACAAAACGGATTCGCAGAATTACATGACCCACCACTGTATTACCGCCGCCGATATAGCGGCGACGGGCATACCCCTTTCGGCTGTAAGAAAGTATCAGTTGTAAGAAAGTTTTTAAGTATGGAGTTTCCATTGTCTTTTGAGTGATTTCATTGAAATTTTGTTTGTGCAGGTGACTTTACTCAAATCATCATTTACGAATATTTAACTATGTGAGTATTACGAATCATATTAAGTTATAGTCCGACAACTGAAATACTTGATATGTATGCTTTACTTTTCTACTCAAATTAAAGTAATTGACAAATTAATATCACATTTAATTTATCAATTTGTTTCCTTTAGTCAAAGGTGGCAGTACAACTATGTAAATTTGTCTGTAATTTTTAATGTATAAATTTCTTTTTTTAATAGCTCAAGATTTGATAGGAGCACGTGTAACCAAATCATTTCAGTAGTAGCTATAGACATAGTCCATTATTAGAGATTGAGTTTGGACCATTTGAAGTATTGCTTAATATCAATGGTCTGTCGTCACCTATCAACACTACTAATTATTCTACAAGTAATCATGTATAGACTTCTATAACATCACAATTCACGCATAAAAATAAATTAAGAATCTTACTTGTTTATGGGGTCTACAACTGAGTCAGATGTCCAAGTTACAGAATGGAATATTTAAAAAAAAAAAGGTTGAATCCCAACCTTGAGGGTCCTCACCACCCCGCTCTTAGAGTTTTGTGAAGGAGGTAAATCGCAGGATGTGTCCCAGTAGGCCAGGGAACAAGAGCTGCATGTACACTGTGCCTACAAGAAGTCCAATTCCATGTCTCAGGAATCGAACCCTCACACTACGACTGCCAGCAAGGCGTGAGATAACATCATTCCTGTCATTTGCACCACTAGGCTATGCTCTAGGGGCCACAGAATGGAATATTAGAATGACACTTTCACAAGCAACGCCAACAAATGCATTTAATTTCACTTGAACTACTATTTTTATATAACATAGAAATTATTTGCAGATTGAATTTAATTTATTTGACATGCTTGGCTAAGGTCTAAAGCTTAAATTAATTAGTTCAACTAACTTCTTGAACAAAACTTCAAAAAGATAAAAATAATAGAACAATAGGAAAGGATGGTGGAAAATCCAATGCAAAAACTAACCACAAAAGACAAAAATGATATTTGATGCTACAAAAATCCTAAATCAAATGTAAAATATAAATCAACACTCAACCAGTGCAGAAGTACAAACAACTTAACTGGGCGACGAGGATTTGGCAGCCTCACTAAGCAACACAGTTTGAGAAGGTGGAGTTTCATTATAACTATTGCAGGCACTTTCAGCAAAGCCACCAGAAGAGTAAGATGGCACTTCGAAGGTGGTGCTCTATAAGGTGGTGGACCAGATGCGATCCTGAGAGTGTGTGAGCGATCGCACAAAGCCTCGACATTATAGGGGCATTACAAAAAAAGAACTTTTGTTATAAGTGTGTATATGTGTATAATTATATATTTAAAATATTTTATTAATTTTAAAATTTGTAACTTTTATTATTACATTACGTTAAAGAGCACAATAATTATGAAAACAGAGAAAAAAATTTATTTTCCATTAACATTTTTTGAATTTAACATATAATTGAAAAAAATATTATTTCATTTTCTAATTTTAAAATATCTTGCTTTCGAATTTTTTTTTTTTATCTGTCTATTTTACCAGTTTATTCCCAAATGCGCAATTAACTTCATTAATCAATTACCAACTCATCAACAAGATAATAAGTAGGCCAAAATTTAAATGATTAAAGCAAAAAGTGAAAAGCTTATCTAGCGCAAAGGGATCAGAGAAGCTAACATTGTTTGAGGGATCGGGGAGGCTTCTGGAAGTGTTTGGGACCTGGATTTCAAATTTTAAGTAATGATTATTGGGCTAAACACATTTAATGAGTTGTACAAAAATAATGATTATTGGGTTGGTTTCAATTAGGGGTGTAAGCGGTCTGATTTTAACGATTTTTGACAAATTTTCAAACCAAACCGTTTAAACCGGTTTGGAAAAAACTCATACCTAAACCAAATTATTTTAAACGGTTAGAAAAAAAACTCAAACCTAAACATAACAGTTTGATCCAGTTTTAAACCACAAGTTTCGCCGTATATTTTTTTGTCTGTCTACTTTTACGCCATTAATTCAATATATATTTATATTTTACTAGTTACTAGCAATAAATCTAAAATAAACTACATATATCTACTATAAATTTAAGTACCAACTAAATCAAAGGGAAATCACAATTAACTTAAACATAGTTTTTTTGTTCGCCATTTTTAAGCTAATGGCATTACGATACCGTTACAATAAAAGTCTACTAAATTAAATATAAAGTCAAAAACATTAATGATGTTCAAATCGTGATCATCATATCTGCAAGAAAAAATGTTATTGATTAGACAGAGAGAATAAACAACCACAATATAAAAGCAATTAATTATAATATCTAAACATAACAATTATACAAGCTTACGGTTGTATGTTGTTAGACTCAATTTCTCGCATATACTCAAACATCAATTGTTGTCACACATGATCATCGTCTGCATAGTCAAACAAATGCATTCATTACATCATCATATTATTAGATACTAGATAGATAAGAGAATCTTCAAAAATATGGTAATAGAAAATATGAATCACCTACCACAACTTTCATTGAATCATCCAATATCTCCACGTCATCTAAATATTAGCGCAGCAATATAGGTTCCTTCTTAGTTTGCAAACAATTCTTTACACATATACAAGCCTCAACCATCCGTGCACCTAATGAACTCCTAAAGGAATCGAGTATCCAACCTCCAGTTGAGAATGCAGACTCAGAAGCAACTGTAGAAATTTGAATCGCTAATACATCTATAGCAATTTAGGAGACAATCTTATACTTAGGAGCATTTATTTTCCACCACATCAAAATGTCGAATGGCTCCTCAGTCAAATCATCACATCGGTCGGACAAGTAATCTACCAAATCATTTTTCTCCAACCTAGCATCTCGATTAAGTCTCACTTTAAAGATTGAAGGAATGGCTCTAGAAATACCCAAAGCAGGTTGTTGTTGACTTTGAATACCGGTTTGAGACATTTCATTTGATGGTGGAGGCATCATTTCCTTGTAGCAGTTATATAACCTGTGAATTGAATTTTCTACTTTTGCTAACATTTTCTTAGCAATTTCTTCATTATACATGATTTCAAAGCCAACTTTAAGTAATCCAACTTGCATCTCAGGTCAAAAACTGTTGCTATGAATAACAAATCATTAAACTTTTCATAATTGCCCCAATACTTATCATGTTTTCTTCGCATGCTAATAGCCATTTTTCCCATCAAACTATTAGGATCTTTAGCTAATTCATTCAACTCCCCATGAATTTCACAAAGCTCTTGAAAAAAAGTGTTAGATGTTACATATAAAGAGCCACTAACTTTCAATGTCATATCATAGAATGTTTTAAGAAACTTCACAAAAATTTGTGCTTGATCCCAATCGAATGGAGTGGGTGAACCACTTCTTTCATCAACCTCTTATCTCTTCATCGAAGTACTTTATGTAATTTGCATCACTTTCTAAAGCACCAAATGCTTTTCTAAATTTCATTGCAGTGTCTAACATCAAGTAGGTAGAATTCCATCTAGTAGTCACATCTAAACACAACAAAGCTCGAGACTCGATGTTAACCTCCTTGCAACTCTCCCTGAACCTTTTCAATCGTGCCGGGGAAGACCTAGTAAACCTTACAGCATTGCGAATTGATGAAATAGAACTACTAATTTCTTTTAGACCATCACAAACAATGAGATTGAGAATATGAGCACAACACCTCATATGAAGCATTTCTCCATCAAGAATTAGACCATGTTTAGTCTCCTGAAAACTCTCTTTCAATTTCGATATTTTAACATCATTACATGAGGCGTTATCGACAGTCACACAATAAATCTTTTTAATTCCCCAATAATGAAGACAATAAATTAACTCCTTAGCCACCATATTACCCTTATGACTAGGGACTTGAATGAAGCTTATAATACATTTTTGAAGGATCCAATCATCATCAACCCAATGAGCAGTCAAACACATGTAACTAATATTTTAGATGGATGTCCAACAATCAGTAGTTAAACAAACCCTATGTCTACTCAATTCTTTCTTCAGTTTCTTCTTTTCATCAAGGTACAATTGATATATATCTTTTGCCACTGTAACTCTTGAAGGAAATTCAAATGTTGGAAAAAAACACTTTGTATATAATTGAAAACCTTCATCTTACACATGTCTAAATGGTAACTCTGCCAATAAAAAGTACTTA
>NW_019263179.1:9998-18011 GCF_002742605.1 Olea europaea var. sylvestris
AACAATTTACACATATAAACCCACACGATCGTTTAAAAATTCCTTACATCTTAAGCTATTGGCTTACTTCTCCACTTTGCTGAACAAACAAAGACTTGGCTTCCCCTTACTGCCTATGCATCCTATTCATCCTAAACAACTCGCTTTGCTCCGTTAGAATGTCTCATGCAAAGGCTTTTCTGTAGGCATCTCTTTTGTGTTGCAGGTGCAAGAACTGTCTCCCTTTTACATATTTCCAGATTTGGGATGTTGTTACTATATCTTATAATATGAACTTCTCTGTTTCCTGATTGCGTTCTTCTCTTTCTGGGAATTGGGATGTGTGTTAAATTCATCAGATGGAGATGGTACTTAATTCAGCATAAATTGAACGTCTTGAGATTATTGAAATAGATTTACCTTTATTTTTCCCTTTTTTCTGTGCTAGATTAAGAGAGAGATGATTACAAGGCTTGTAGTATTGCCGCTGTACCCTCAATATTCTATCTCAACAACTGGATCAAGCGTCCGCATTCTTCAAGACATGTTTAGGCAATATCTAGAGCTTGTTTGACAAGGCTTAAAAGTCAATTAAAATCAATTTTTTGACCGTTACTTCACTATTTCAGCCATCATTTTTTAATTTTTTTTCTTACAGATATGACCCACTTTCTCTCTAACGATCAAAAAATTAATTATCAAAATTTCTACCAAACAAGCACCTAGTAGTAGTCCATAATTCCATTAAGTGCATGCAAAAGTTCATTAATATTGCACCGCTACTACCATTTCATCTTTTTTAACTTACTGTCCCTGTTTGGCTCTCATTCGAAAACTTTCTTCTTTTTTAATCACTCATTTAAAAAAAAATATAAACCACTATTTCACCCATTTCATTTCCAAAAATGGGGGGCAAACGGGTGCTGAATTAGGTTATTTTATCAGGGATGACACATCAAATGTGATATGGCTTCGATTGAAGTTTGGTACGTTATATATTAAGCCCTTGTTTGAGCCCCATTTTTTCTATCAAAATAAATTTTTCAATAGTGATTTGACATCATTTCAATCACACATTTTTCAATAAAATAATATTATACGCAAATCAAAAAAAATTTCTTATTTTTTAACCACACATTTCCCATCAATACACTATTCGAAAATTCATTTTATCCTCTAAAATGGGGTTCAAACAAGGGCTAAAGCAGATTTGATCAATTTTTATCGTTGTCTTTTAGGATATGGCTTCAAGTGACGTCACTTTCTGATTCCAATTGTAATTTTTTATACCTTTACATTAATTTATTTTTATTTTTATTTTTTCCGTAATCCTATCTAATTAAAGTCTATGAACATTTTATATACACGGACAATTAACAATTGGGTAATTATATTCGCACCACAAAAGTTCACGGTTCCACCACATTTTTAGATATTCTTCATATTTATGAAAAAAGACAAAAATTAAATTACGTAAAAGCCCTCTTAATTTTTTTCTTTAAATTTGTCCTTACACCATGAGCGTTTCAACTCCAAAATCTTCATTTTCTTCTCTCTTATCTTCTTTCTCGGTCTTCACTATTTTTTAATTTTGCTATTATTTGTCTTCGTTCATTCATCGACTTCTAACATTCACTCAATATCTTTTATGTAGCGTGTTTTTAGCACAAATTTAACAGACGCAAAAAATATTCTATCGGTTAAGTCACATGATTCATATCATATTTCTATTCAATTGATTCTGTCGTCTATTGTTAAACATTTGATCAAATATGAATCATTGGGATCATAACTTTCAACTGTGTGAAATGAACTCCGTCGATGGAATTGCATAGAAATATATGCCATTGTTTCGAAGAGAGAAAGAGTTGTGGTATACGAATAAAATTTTAGTTTTTAAATGTAGAAATGAAGGCAAAAAATGGAATAAGCTAGGATATGGAGCACCCTTCACAATCTGAGAATTTCCTTTAAGTCAGTGAAGTATCTTCAACAGCAAGCAAGATTTTTTTTTTTTAAAATAAGGGGAAAAAACTTGAAATTGCAAAACCAAAGTAATCGTTTGAGTAACATAAATAAATATTGAAACTTTAAATCCATCACTTTAGTGATATGATAAATCCTTAATTTTCATGGGATTCGTCAATAATTAAAAACAAGTCCACGATGTTTAGAACAGGGGAATGATGGTGTTCTCTTTCATTTTTTTTCCTTTTAAATTTCTTAAATGGGTAGGGTTATGTTTGTAAATTAAATGGGGAGTATTTATTAAAAATATATTTTAAGTGTGGTGTGATTATAATATGGTATATTAAGTAAATTTTGTAGTGGTAATAACCTTTAACTATTTCTATCTTGTCATTTTTTGGAACAAAACTTACAGCTTGTTTGGGAGGGATTTTTTATTCTAAAAAATTGATTTTTTGACCGTTATTTTACTATTTCAGCAGTAATTTTTGACTTTTTCTCTCACAGATAGACCCCACAATTCTCAAAATCCCTCCCAAATGGAACCTTAACAAAGTACTCTGTTGTACTGTGTTCAAAAATTACTAATAAATAACAGATACAACTCAAAATGATACTATATTAATATTTTCTTATATTTTGTTGACATTAAATTAAGTGTCTGTTTGGTTCAGTTCAATAATTAATTTTAATCATAAATTTCACGGTCTCACAATTTTTTCAATCACATATTTCATTATTTTTTATCAGAATTTATTAAAAATTTGATCCTCATTCAAACCAAACAAGGGTTAAGTTGCTCAGTGTATAACATGTCAGAGTTTTACTAGTAATCCTATCACTACCATATAAGTAAATTGCATCACAGCTATGCCTGCTTGCGAATCCCCTTCTAAGCTTCTTCCTTCAATGAAGTAGATCGGTTTTTTTCCTTAATAAGTATAAGACTTCCGTCCTCACTTTCTTCTGTGTGTAGGTATAGCTCTTCCTTCCTATAGTTCGAGAGTTTGAACCCCAAGATTTACATTAAAAAAAAAAAAAAATTTACCCATCAAACAGACAAATGGGCAAGTAGGAAGACATATAAATGGGCTTAAATTAGTCCAAAAGCAGCTGCAATTCCACATCAACTTGTATAATATAATTCAATTTTTTCACATTTTTTTCTTATGGGTTTTTCATGGAAGTTAATGGTAATTGACTGGAGTCTCCTTTAACTTCAGAAAATCTTACCCAAGTTGAAAAGGAGAGGTCATTTTTTGTTATAGCTACTTGAAATTTATCCTGTAACACTGTTTCTATAACTATTAACAAATTTTGTTTATGTTAATTAGTGGGTACTTTTATACATGTCTATGAACTCCCTAATCGTCATCTTAAGTGCTTATTTGATAAAATTCAACAAATTTTATCAAATTTCAATTTTAATCATACATTTCATACGATCCACAATTTTTTATCAGATTCTCAACTACAAATTTCATAAACTTTTATCAAAATAACTATAAAAGACTTTGTCAAACGATCCCTAAATGTGATTTTTCTTGATCCTCACACTCTACAATTATGTAATTTTTCAATTAGACGGTCATTTTATATTTCAACAGACCATTTATGTCTAGAAATGATATGTGAATTTACATTTTGAAATGAAGGTTGCTTAGGTGGCGGTGTTATTGCATTCGTATTCATGTCATCAATGACGGAGATAGTAGTTTCAGGGGAAAAAATGAATTTCTTCTCTCCTAACATTGCCTTTGTATGTTATTTGGCAGCCTATCTTAAAATGTGATAAATATGAAAGTACCATTTTTTAATTATGTTATTTAATGTAATAAATATGAAAGTACCACTTTACCCTCATTGAAATTGATTATAATGTAGTCAAAGTTAAATTTTTGGTCAATTATTGAAATTGTGGGTGGAAACTGTCCAATTGGGCAACACCTGTAACGTTTGAAAAGGTTAAGAGTGACAACTGCAACAAATCAAAAGTTTGAGAAAAGTCTGCTAGTATTTCAAAGATTTGGAGCTTTTGCTACAATTATCCCATTAAGACAAGATGATTCATCATTTTAAACTTGATAAAGTACACGGTGTTTCATCCAAAAGTGATACACCAGCAATAAAGATACCGACCTAAGTACGGACTCGAATACGATATGATACAATACGACTATGTTAATGCAATTTTTCAAAAATTAGACCACACGGATATGTGTGAGCTATATGTGTGTGTAGTATTTTTCATAAGTTATATCATAAAATTTAGCATAATTTCATTATTATGAAAAAAATTAAAACAAAAGCCAGACAATAAAAATAAAATAAAATATTAAAATATTTTATGTTACTACTTAATTGTCCCAACTTCATTTGCTTCAACATCACCATCATCTACTTCTTCGTTTTCATTAAAATCACACTCCAACTCTGGCTTATTTAATGATAGCAATAAAGAAATTGTAGTTTAATAAGCCCTGCACACATTATCCCTCTCACCAAATGGGACAAGTCACTGATTAGTTGGAGCATGAAGTCAATCACTCCTACTCAACCTATGATCAATGTCATATACTTGCAAGTTTAAATTGTCACTAACATCAGAAAATCTAGCAATTCAAGGGAGAAATTTACAAAACGGATTCGCAGAATTACATGACCCACCACTGTATTACCGCCGCCGATATAGCGGCGACGGGCATACCCCTTTCGGCTGTAAGAAAGTATCAGTTGTAAGAAAGTTTTTAAGTATGGAGTTTCCATTGTCTTTTGAGTGATTTCATTGAAATTTTGTTTGTGCAGGTGACTTTACTCAAATCATCATTTACGAATATTTAACTATGTGAGTATTACGAATCATATTAAGTTATAGTCCGACAACTGAAATACTTGATATGTATGCTTTACTTTTCTACTCAAATTAAAGTAATTGACAAATTAATATCACATTTAATTTATCAATTTGTTTCCTTTAGTCAAAGGTGGCAGTACAACTATGTAAATTTGTCTGTAATTTTTAATGTATAAATTTCTTTTTTTAATAGCTCAAGATTTGTTAGGAGCACGTGTAACCAAATCATTTCACTAGTAGCTATAGACATAGTCCATTATTAGAGATAGAGTTTGGACCATATGGAGTATTGCTTAATATCAATGGTCTGTCGTCACCTATCAACACTACTAATTATTCTACAAGTAATCATGTATAGACTTCTATAACATTACAATTCACGCATAAAAATAAATTAAGAATCTTACTTGTTTGTGGGGTCTACAACTGAGTCAGATGTCCAAGTTACAGAATGGAATATTAAAAAAAAAGTTGAATCCCAACTTTGAGGGCTCTCACCACCTCGTTCTTAGAGTTTTGTGAAGGAGGTAAATCGCAGGATGTGTCCCAGTAGGCCAGGGAACAAGAGCTGCATGTACACTGTGCCTACAAGAAGTCCAATTTCATGTCTCAGGAATCGAACCCCCACACTACAACTGCCAGCAAGGCGTGAGATAACCTCATTCCTGTCATTTGCACCACTAGGCTATGCTTCAGGGGCCACAGAATGGAATATTAGAATGACACTTGCACAAGCAACGCCAACAAATGCATTTAATTTCACTTGAACTACTATTTTTATATAACATAGAAATTATTTGCAGATTGAATTTAATTTATTTGACATTCTTGGCTAAGGTCTAAAGCTTAAATTAATTAGTTCAACTAACTTCTTGAACAAAACTTCAAAAAGATAAAAATAATAGAACAATAGGAAAGGATGGTGGAAAATCCAATGCAAAAACTAACCACAAAAGACAAAAATGATATTTGATGCTACAAAAATCCTAAATCAAATGTAAAATATAAATCAACACTCAACCAGTGCAGAAGTACAAACAACTTAACTGGGCGACGAGGATTTGGCAGCCTCACTAAGCAACACAGTTTGAGAAGGTGGAGTTTCATTATAACTATTGCAGGCACTTTCAGCAAAGCCACCAGAAGAGTAAGATGGCACTTCGAAGGTGGTGCTCTATAAGGTGGTGGACCAGATGCGATCCTGAGAGTGTGTGAGCGATCGCACAAAGCCTCGACATTATAGGGGCATTACAAAAAAAGAACTTTTGTTATAAGTGTGTATATGTGTATAATTATATATTTAAAATATTTTATTAATTTTAAAATTTGTAACTTTTATTATTACATTACGTTAAAGAGCACAATAATTATGAAAACAGAGAAAAAAATTTATTTTCCATTAACATTTTTTGAATTTAACATATAATTGAAAAAAATATTATTTCATTTTCTAATTTTAAAATATCTTGCTTTCGAATTTTATTTTTTTTTTATCTGTCTATTTTACCAGTTTATTCCCAAATGCGCAATTAACTTCATTAACCAATTACCAACTCATCAACAAGATAATAAGTAGGCCAAAATTTAAATGATTAAAGCAAAAAAGTGAAAAGCTTATCTAGCGCAAAGGGATCAGAGAAGCTAACATTGTTTGAGGGATCGGGGAGGCTTCTGGAAGTGTTTGGGACCTGGATTTCAAATTTTAAGTAATGATTATTGGGCTAAACACATTTAATGAGTTGTACAAAAATAATGATTATTGGGTTGGTTTCAATTAGGGGTGTAAGCGGTCTGATTTTAACGATTTTTGACAAATTTTCAAACCAAACCGTTTAAACCGGTTTGGAAAAAACTCATACCTAAACCAAATTATTTTAAACGGTTAGAAAAAAAACTCAAACCTAAACATAACAGTTTGATCCAGTTTTAAACCACAAGTTTCGCCGTATATTTTTTTGTCTGTCTACTTTTACGCCATTAATTCAATATATATTTATATTTTACTAGTTACTAGCAATAAATCTAAAATAAACTACATATATCTACTATAAATTTAAGTACCAACTAAATCAAAGGGAAATCACAATTAACTTAAACATAGTTTTTTTGTTCGCCATTTTTAAGCTAATGGCATTACGATACCGTTACAATAAAAGTCTACTAAATTAAATATAAAGTCAAAAACATTAATGATGTTCAAATCGTGATCATCATATCTGCAAGAAAAAATGTTATTGATTAGACAGAGAGAATAAACAACCACAATATAAAAGCAATTAATTATAATATCTAAACATAACAATTATACAAGCTTACGGTTGTATGTTGTTAGACTCAATTTCTCGCATATACTCAAACATCAATTGTTGTCACACATGATCATCGTCTGCATAGTCAAACAAATGCATTCATTACATCATCATATTATTAGATACTAGATAGATAAGAGAATCTTCAAAAATATGGTAATAGAAAATATGAATCACCTGCCACAACGTTCATTGAATCATCCAATGCCTCCACTTTATCTAAATATTGGCGCAGCACTATAGGTTCCTTCTTAGTTTGCAACCAATTCTTTCCACATATGCAAGCCTCAACCATCCGTGCACCTAATGAACTCCTAAAGGAATCGAGTATCCAACCTCCAGTTGAGAATGCAGACTCAGAAGCAACTGTAGAAATTTGAATCGCTAATACATCTATAGCAATTTAGGAGACAATCTTATACTTAGGAGCATTTATTTTCCACCACATCAAAATGTCGAATGGCTCCTCAGTCAAATCATCACATCGGTCGGACAAGTAATCTACCAAATCATTTTTCTCCAACCTAGCATCTCGATTAAGTCTCGCTTTAAAGATTGAAGGGATGGGTCTAGAAATATCCAAAGCAGGTTGTTATTGACTTTGAGTACCAGTTTGAGACATCTCATTTGATGGTGGAGGCATCATTTCCTTGTAGCAGTTATATAACCTGTGAATTGAATTTTCTACTTTTGCTAACATTTTCTTAGCAATTTCTTCATTATACATGATTTCAAAGCCAACTTTAAGTAATCCAACTTGCATCTCAGGTCAAAAACTGTTGCTATGAATAACAAATCATTAAACTTTTCATAATTGCCTCCAATACTTATAATGTTTTCTTCGCATGCTAATAGCCAATTTTCCCATCAAACTATTAGGATCTTAAGCTAATTCATTCAACT
>NW_019263180.1:0-5890 GCF_002742605.1 Olea europaea var. sylvestris
TGGTGAGTTCAATCCAAAACGGTCGCTACATTTCCAAAAAGTTCTTATGGGCCCAAAGTGGACACCGTGTGCAAAAGTTACGCCCAATTCTTCGTCCGCCGACACTCCAAGCGTTCTAAATATACAAGAGCTCCTTCTTTCGAAGAATGGCCGAAATCCCACGTACGTCACGACGAAGTGGTGAGTTCAATCCAAAACGGTCGCTACATTTCCAAAAAGTTCTTATGGGCCCAAAACGGACACCGTGTACAAAAGTTATGTTCAATTCTTCGTACGCCGACAATCCAAGCGTTCGAAATATGCAAGTGCTCATTCTTTCAAAAAATGGCCATAATCCCTCGTACGTCACGATGAAGTGGTGACTTCAATCCAAAACGGTCGCTACATTTCCAAAAAGTTCTTATGGGCCTAAAGCGGACACCGTGTGCAAAAGTTATGCACAATTCTTCGTCCGCTGACTCTCCAAGCGTTCTAAATATACAAGCGCTCATTCTTTTGAAGAATGGCCAAAATCCCTCGTACGTCACGATGAAGTGGTGAGTTCAATCCAAAACGATCACTACATTTCCAAAAAGTTCTTATGGGCCTAAAGCGGACACCGTGTGCAAAAGTTATGCACAATTCTTCGTCCGCTGACTCTCCAAGCGTTCTAAATATACAAGCGCTCATTCTTTTGAAGAATGGCCAAAATCCCTCGTACGTCACGATGAAGTGGTGAGTTCAATCCAAAACGATCACTACATTTCCAAAAAGTTCTTATGGGCCTAAAGCGGACACCGTGTGCAAAAGTTACGCTCAATTCTTCGTACGCCGACAATCCAAGCGTTCCAAATATGCAAGTGCTAATTCTTTCGAAAAATGATCGAAATTCCTCATACGTCACGACAAAGTGGTGAGTTCAATCCAAAACGGTCGGTACATTTCCAAAAAGTTCTTATGGGCCTAAAGCGGACACCGTGTGCAAAAGTTATGCACAATTCTTCGTCCGCTGACTCTCCAAGCGTTCTAAATATACAAGCGCTCATTCTTTCAAAGAATGGCCAAAATCCCTCGTACGTCACGACGAAGTGGTGAGTTCAATCCAAAACGGTCGCTACATTTTCAAGAAGTTCTTATGGGCCCAAAACGGACACTGTGTGCAAAAGTTACGCTCAATTCTTCGTCCGCCGACTCTCCAAGCGTTCCAAATATACAAGCACTCCTTCTTTCAAAGAATGGCCAAAATCCCTCGTACGTCACGACGAAGTGGTGAGTTCAATCCAAAACGGTCGCTACATTTTCAAGAAGTTCTTATGGGCCCAAAACGGACACTGTGTGCAAAAGTTACGCTCAATTCTTCGTCCGCCGACTCTCCAAGCGTTCCAAATATACAAGCACTCCTTCTTTCAAAGAATGGCCAAAATCCCTCGTACGTCACGACAAAGTGGTGAGTTCAATTCAAAACGGTCGCTACATTTCCAAAAAGTTCTTATGGGCCCAAAGCGGACACCGTGTGCAAAAGTTACGCCCAATTCTTCGTCCGACGACACTCCAAGTGTTCTAAATGTACAAGCGCTCATTCTTTCGAAGAATGGCCAAAATCCCACGTACGTCATGACGAAGTGGTGAGTTCAATCCAAAACGGTCGCAACATTTCCAAAAAGTTCTTATGGGCCTAAAGCGGACACCGTGTGCAAAAGTTACGCTCAATACTTCGTACGCCGACAATCCAAGCGTACCAAATATGCAAGTGCTCATTCTTTCGGAAAATGGCCGTAATCCCTCGTACATCACGACGAAGGGGTGAGTTCAATCCAAAACGGCCGCTACATTTCCAAAAAGTTCTCATGGGCCCAAAGCGGACACCGTGTGCAAAAGTTACGCTCAATACTTCGTACGCCGACAATCCAAGCGTACCAAATATGCAAGTGCTCATTCTTTCGGAAAATGGCCGTAATCCCTCGTACATCACGACGAAGGGGTGAGTTCAATCCAAAACGGCCGCTACATTTCCAAAAAGTTCTCATGGGCCCAAAGCGGACACCGTGTGCAAAAGTTACGCTCAATACTTCGTACGCCGACAATCCAAGCGTACCAAATATGCAAGTGCTCATTCTTTCGAAAAATGGCCAAAATCCCTCATACGTCACGACGAAGTGGTGAGTTCAATTCAAAACGGTCGCTATATTTTCAAAATGTTCTTATGGGCCCGAAACGGACGCCGTGTTCAAAAGTTACGCTCAATTCTTCGTACGCCGACAATCCAAGCGTTCTAAATATGCAAGTGCTCATTCTTTCGGAAAATGGCCGTAATCCCTCGTACATCACGACGAAGTGGTGAGTTCAATCCAAAACGGTCGCTACATTTCCAAAAAGTTCTTATGGGCCTAAAGCGGACACCGTGTGCAAAAGTTTCGCTCAATTCTTCGTCCGCCGACTCTCCAAGCGTTCTATATATACAAGCGCTCCTTCTTTCGAAGAATGGCCAAAATCCGTCGTACGTCACGATGAAGTGGTGAGTTCAATCTAAAACGGTCACTACATTTTGAAAAAGTTCTTATGGGCCCAAAACGGACACCGTGTGCAAAAGTTACGCTCAATTCTTCGTACGCCGACAATCCAAGCGTTCAAAATATGCAAGTGCTAATTCTTTCGAAAAATGGCCGAAATCCTTCATACGTCACGACGAAGTGGTGAGTTCAATCCAAAACGGTCGCTACATTTCCAAAAAGTTCTTATGGGCCGAAAACGGACACCGTGTGCAAAAGTTACGCTCCATTCTTCGTCTGCCGACTCTCCAAGCGTTCCAAATATGCAAGTGCTCATTCTTTCGAAAAATGGCCAAAATCCCTCGCATGTCACGATGAAGTGGTGAGTTCAATCCAAAACGGTCGCTACATTTCCAAAATGTTTTTATGGGCCCAAAACGGACACTGTGTGCAAAAGTTACGCTCAATTCTTCGTACGCCGACAATCCAAGCGTTCAAAATATGCAAGTGCTAATTCTTTCGAAAAATGGTCGGAATCCCACTACGTCACGACGAATTGGTGAGTGCAATCCAAAACGGTCGCGACATTTCCAAAAAGTTCTTATGGGCCCAAACCGGACACCGTGTGCAAAAGTTACGCTCAATTCTTCGTCCGCCGACTCTCCAAGCGTTCTAAATATACAAGTGCTCATTCTTTCAAAGAATGGCCAAAATCCCTCGTACATCATGACGAAGTGGTGAGTTCAATCCAAAACGGTCGCTACATTTCCAAAAAGTTCTTATGGGCCCAAAACGGACACCGTGTGCAAAAGTTACGCCCAATTCTTCGTCCGCCAACAATCCAAGCGTTCCAAATTTGCAAGCGCTCATTCTTTCAAAAAAAGGCCAACATCCCTCGTACGTTACGACGAAGTGGTGAGTGCAATCCAAAATGGTCCCTATATTTCCAAAAAGTTCTTATGGGCCCAAAACGGACACCGTGTGCAAAAGTTACGCTCAATTCTTCGTACGTCGACAATCCAAGCGTTCCAAATATGCAAGTGCTCATTCTTTTGAAAAGTGGCCGTAATCCCTCGTACGTCACGACGAAGTGGTGAGTGCAATCCAAAACGGTCACTACATTTCCAAAAAGTTCTTATGGGCCCAAAACGGACACCGTGTGCAAAAGTTACGCTCAATTCTTCGTCCGCCGACTCTCCAAGCGTTCCAAATATACAAGCGCTCCTTCTTTTAAACAATAGCCAAAATCCCTCGTACGTCACGACGAAGTGGTGAGTTCAATCCAAAATTGTCGCTACATTTTCAAAAAGTTCTTATGGGCCCAAAACGGACACTATGTGCAAAAGTTACGCTAAATTCTTCGTACGCCGACAATCCAAGTATTCCAAATATGCAAGTGCTCATTCTTTCGAAAAATGGCCAAAATCCCTCGTACGTCACGATGAAGTGGTGAGTTCAATCCAAAACGGTCGCTACATTTTCAGAAAGTTCTTATGGGCCCAAAACGGACACTGTGTGCAAAAGTTAAGCTCAATTCTTCGTACGCCGACAATCCAAGCGTTCAAAATATGCAAGTGCGCATTCTTTCGAAAAATGGCCAAAATCCTTCATACGTGATGACGAAGTGGTCAGTTCAATCCAAAACGGTCGCTACATTTCCAAAAAGTTCTTATGGGCCCAAAGCGGACACCGTGTGAAAAGTTACGCTCAATTCTTCGTTCGCCGACAATCCAAGCGTTCCAAATATACAAGCGCTCATTCTTTCAAGGAATGGCCAAAATCCCTCGTACGTCACGATGAAGTGGTGAGTTCAATCCAAAACGGACGCTACATTTCCAAAAAGTACTTATGGGCCCAAAGCGGACACCGTGTGCAAAAGTTACGCTCAATTCTTCGTTCGCCGACAATCCAAGCGTTCCAAATATACAAGCGCTCATTCTTTCAAGGAATGGCCAAAATCCCTCGTACGTCACGATGAAGTGGTGAGTTCAATCCAAAACGGACGCTACATTTCCAAAAAGTACTTATGGGCCCAAAGCGGACACCGTGTGCAAAAGTTACGCTCAATTCTTCGTTCGCCGACAATCCAAGCGTTCCAAATATACAAGCGCTCATTCTTTCAAGGAATGGCCAAAATCCCTCGTACGTCACGATGAAGTGGTGAGTTCAATCCAAAACGGACGCTACATTTCCAAAAAGTACTTATGGGCCCAAAGCGGACACCGTGTGCAAAAGTTACGCTCAATTCTTCGTCCGCCGACTCTCCAAGCATTCCAAATATACAAGCGCTCCTTCTTTCAAACAATAGCTAAAATCCCTCGTACGTCACGATGAAGTGGTGTGTTCAATCCAAAATGGTCGCTACATTTTCAAAAAGTTCTTATGGGCCCAAAACGAACACTGTGTGCAAAAGTTACGCTAAATTCTTCGTACGCCGGCAATCCAAGTATTCCAAATATGCAAGTGCTCATTCTTTTGAAAAATGGCCGAAATCTTTCATACGTCATGACGAAGTGGTGAGTTCAATCCAAAATGGTCGCTACATTTTCAAAAAGTTCTTATGGGCCCAAAGCGGACACCGTGTGCAAAACTTACGCCCAATTCTTCGTCCGTCGGCTCTCCAAGCGTTCCAAAAATACAAGCGCTCATTCTTTCAAGGAATGGCCAAAATCCCTCGTACGTCACGATGAAGTGGTGAGTTCAATCCAAAACGGTCGCTACATTTTCAGAAAGTTCTTATGGGCCCAAAACGGACACTGTGTGCAAAAGTTAAGCTCAATTCTTCGTACGCCGACAATCCAAGCGTTCAAAATATGCAAGTGCGCATTCTTTCGAAAAATGGCCAAAATCCTTCATACGTGATGACGAAGTGGTCAGTTCAATCCAAAACGGTCGCTACATTTCCAAAAAGTTCTTATGGGCCCAAAGCGGACACCGTGTGAAAAGTTACGCTCAATTCTTCGTCCGCCGGCTCTCCAAGCATTCTAAATGTACAAGCGCTCCTTCTTTCAAAGAATGGCCAAAATCCCTCGTACGTCACGACGACATGGTGAGTTCAGTCCAAAACGGTCGCTACATTTCTAAAAAGTTCTTATGGGCCCAAAACGGACACCGTGTGCAAAAGTTATGCCCAATTCTTCGTCCGTCGACACTCCAAGCATTCTAAATATACAAGTGCTCATTCTTTCGAAGAATGGCCAAAATCCTTCATACGTCACGACGAAGTGGTGAGTTCAATCCAAAACGGTCGCTACATTTCCAAAAAGTTCTTATGGGCCCAAAACGGACACCGTGTGTAAAAGTTACGCTCAATTCTTCGTACGCCGACAATCCAAGCGTTCCAAATATGCAAGTGCTCATTCTTTTGAAAAATGGCCGTAATCCCTCGTACGTCACGACGAAGTGGTGAGTTCAATCCAAAA
>NW_019263180.1:5986-6338 GCF_002742605.1 Olea europaea var. sylvestris
TGCAAAAGTTACCCTCAATTCTTCGTCCGCCGACTCTCCAAGCATTCCAAATATACAAGCGCTCCTTCTTTCAAACAATAGCCAAAATCCCTCGTACGTCACGACGAAGTGGTGAGTTCAATCCAAAATGGTCGCTACATTTTCAAAAAGTTCTTATGGGCCCAAAACGAACACTGTGTGCAAAAGTTACGCTAAATTCTTCGTACGCCGACAATCCAAGTATTCCAAATATGCAAGTGCTCATTCTTTTGAAAAATGGCCGAAATCTTTCATACGTCACGACGAAGTGGTGAGTTCAATCCAAAACGATCGCTACATTTCCAAAAAGTTCTTATGGGCCCAAAACGGACAC
>NW_019263180.1:11277-11433 GCF_002742605.1 Olea europaea var. sylvestris
TTGGTCGCTACATTTCCAAAAAGTTCTTATGGGCCCAAAGCCGAAGAATTGCCGAAATCCCTCATACGTCACAACGAAGTGATGAGTTCAATCCAAAACGGTCGCTACATTTCCAAAAAGTTCTTATGGGCCCAAAGCCGAAGAATGGCCAAAATC
>NW_019263180.1:12372-12536 GCF_002742605.1 Olea europaea var. sylvestris
CGTCACGATGAAGTGGTGAGTTCAATCCAAAACGGTCGCTACACTTTCAAAAAGTCCTTATGGGCCCAAAACGGACACCGTGTGCAAATGTTACGCTCAATTCTTCGTCCGCCGACTCTCCAACCGTTCTAAATATGCAAGTGCTCATTCTTTCGAAAAATGGC
>NW_019263180.1:12566-12860 GCF_002742605.1 Olea europaea var. sylvestris
CAAGCGTTCCAAATATGCAAGTGCTCATTCTAACGAAAAATGGACGAAATCCCTCATATGTCATGACGAAATGGTGAGTTCAATCCAAAACAGTCGCTACAATTTCAAAAAGATCTTACGGGCCCAAAGCTGAAGAATGGCCAAAATCCCTCATACGTCACAACGAAGTGGTGACCTCAATCCAAAACGGTCGCTACATTTCCAAGAAGTTCTTATGGGCCAAAAGCGGACACCGTGTGCAAAAGTTATGCTCAATTCTTCGTACGTCGACAATCCAAGCGTTCCAAATATGCA
>NW_019263180.1:13120-17997 GCF_002742605.1 Olea europaea var. sylvestris
GAAGTGGTGAGTTCAATCCAAAACGGTCGCCACATTTCCAAATAGTTCTTATGGGCCCAAAACGGACACCGTGTACAAAAGTTACGCTCAATTCTTCGTACGCCGACAATCCAAGCGTTCCAAATATGCAAGTGCTCATTCTTTCAAAAAATGGCCAAAATCCCTCCTACGTCACGACGAAGTGGTGAGTTCAATCCAAAACGGTCGTTACATTTCCAAAAAGTTCTTTGGGGCCCAAAATGGATACTGTGTACAAAAGTTACGCTCAATTCTTCGTACCCTGACAATCCAAGCGTTCCAAATATGCAAGTGCTCAATCTTTCGAAAAATGGCAAAAAACCCTCGTACGTCACAACGAAATGGTGAGTGCGGTCCAAAACGGTCGCGACATTTCCAAAAAGTTCTTATGGTCCCAAAACGGACACCGTGTGCAAAAGTTACGCTCAATTCTTTGTCCGCCGACTCTCCAAGCGTTCTAAATGTACAAGCGCTCATTCTCTCGAAGAATGGCCAAAATCCCTTGTACGTCATGACGAAGTGGTGAGTTCAATCCAAAACGGTCGCTACATTTCCAAAAAGATCTTATGGTCCCAAAATGGACACTGTGTGTGAAAGTTACGCTCAATTCTTCGTACGCCGACAATCCAAGGGTTCCAAATATGCAAGTGCTCATTCTTTTGAAAAATGGCCAAAATCCCTCGTACGTGACGACGAAGTGGTGAGTGCAATCCAAAACGGTCGCTACATTTCCAAAAAGTTCTTATGGGCCAAAAACGGACACCGTGTGCAAGAGTTACGCTCAATTCTTCGTCCGCCGACTCTCCAAGTGTTTTTAAATATACAACCGCTCATTCTTTCGAAGAATGGCGAAAATCCCTCGTACGTCATGATGAAGTGGTGAGTTCAATCCAAAATGGTCGCTACATTTCCAAAAAGTTCTTATGGGACTAAAACGGACGCCGTGTGCAAAAGTTACGCTCAATCCTTCGTCCGCCGACTCTCCAAGCATTCTAAATATACAGGCGCTCATTCATTCGAAGAATGGCCAAAATCCCTCGTACATCATGATGAAGTGGTTAGTTCAATCAAAAACGGTCGCTACATTTCCAAAAAGTTCTTATGGGCCCAAAGCGGACACCGTGTGCAAAAGTTAGGATCAATTCTTCGTCCGTCGACTCTCCAAACGTTCTAAATATACAAGCGCTCATTCTTTCAATGAATGGCCAAAATCCCTCGTACGTCACTATGAAGTGGTAAGTTCAATCCAAAACGGTCGCTACATTTCCAAAATGTTCTTATGGGCCCAAAACGGACACCGTGTGCAAAAGTTACGCTCAATTCTTCGTACACCGACAATCCAAGCGTTCCAGATATGCAAGTGCTCATTCTTTCGAAAAAAGGCCGAAATCCCTCATACGTTACGACGAAGTGGTGAGTTCAATCCAAAACGGTCGCTACATTTCCAAAAAATTCTCATGGGCCCAAAGCGGACACCGTGTGCAAACGTTACGCTCAATTCTTCGTCCGTCGAGTCTCCAAGGGTTCTAGATATACAAGCGCTCATTCTTTCGAAAAATGGCCGAAATCCCTCATACGTCACGAGGAAGTGCTGAGTTCAATCCCAAATAGTCGCTAGATTTCCAAAAAGTTCTTATGGGCCCAAAGCGGACACCGTGTGCAAAAGTTACGCTCAATTCTTCGTCCGCCGACTCTCCAAGCGTTCCAAATATACAAGCGCTCATTCTGTCAAAAAATGGCCGAAATTCCTCATATGTCACGATGAAATGGTGAGTTCAATCCAAAACGGTCGCTACATTTTCAAAAAGATCTTATGGGCCCAAAGCTGAATAATGGCCGAAATCCCTCATACGTCACGGCGAAGTGGTGAGCTCAATCCAAAACGGCCGCTACATTTCCATGAAGTTCTTATGGGCCAAAAGTGGACACCGTGTGCAAAAGTTATGCTCAATTCTTCGTACGCCGACAATCCAAGTGTTCCAAATATGCAAGTGCTCATTCTTTCAAAAAATGGCCGAAATCCCTCGTACGTCACGACGAAGTGGTGAGTGCAATCCAAAACGGTCGCTACATTTCCAAAAAGTTCTTATGTGCCCAAAATGGACGCTGTGTGCAAAAGTTACACTCAATTCTTCGTCCATCGAATCTCCAGGCATTTTAAATATACAAGTGCTCCTTCTTTCGAAGAATGTCAAAAATCCCTCGTACGTCCCGACGAAGTGGTAAGTTCAATCCAAAACGGTCGCTACATTTCCAAAAAGTTCATATGGGCCCAAAATGGACACCGATTGCAAAAGTTATGCTCAATTCTTCGTACGCCGACAATCCAAACGTTCCAAATATGCAAGTGTTCATTTTGTCGAAAAATGGCCGAAATCCCTCGTACGTCATGATGAAGTGTTGAGTTCAATCCAAAACGGTTTCTACATTTCCAAAAAGTTCTTGTGGGCCAAAAATGGACACCGTGTGCAAAAGTTACGCTCAATTATTCGACCGCCGACAATCCAAGCGTTCCAAATATGCAAGTGCTCATTCTTTCGAAAAAAGGCCGAAATCCCTCATACGTCACGACGAAGTGGTGAGTTCAATCCAAAACGGTCGCTACATTTCCAAAAAGTTCTCATGGGCCCAAAGCGGACACCGTGTGCAAACGATACGCTCAATTCCTCGTCCGTCGAGTCTCCAAGCGTTCTAAATCTACAAGCGCTCATTCTTTCGAAAAATGGCCGAAATCCCTCATACGTCACGAGGACGTGGTGAGTTCAATCCCAAATGGTCGCTAGATTTCCAAAAAGTTCTTATGGGCCCAAAGCGGACATCGTGCGCAAAAGTTACGCTCAATTCTTCGTCCGTCGAATCTCCAAGCGTTCCAAATATACAAGTGCTCATTCTTTCAAAAAATGGCCGAAATTCCTCATATGTCACGACGAAATGGTGAGTTCAATCCAAAACGGTCGCTACATTTTCAAAAAGATCTTATGGGCCCAAAGCTGAATAATGGCCGAAATCCCTCATACGTCACGACGAAGTGGTGAGCTCAATCCAAAACGGCCGCTACATTTCCATGAAGTTCTTACGGGCCAAAAGTGGACACCGTGTGCAAAAGTTATGCCGAATTCTTCGTACGCCGACAATCCAAGCGTTCCAAATATGGAAGTGCTCATTCTTTCGAAAAATGGCCGAAATCCATCGTACGTCACGACGAAGTGGTTAGTGCAATCCAAAACGGTCGCTACATTTCCAAAAAGTTCTTATGGGCCCAAAACGGACGCCGTGTGCAAAAGTTACACTCAATTCTTCGTCCATTGACTCTCCAAGCATTTTAAATATACAAGCGCTCCTTCTTTCGAAGAATGTCCAAAATCCCTCGTACGTCACGACGAAGTGGTGAGTTCAATCCAAAACGGTCGCTACATTTCCAAAATGTTCTTATGGGCCCAAAACGGACACCGAGTGCAAAAGTTACGCTCAATTCTTCGTACGTCGACAATCCAAACGTTCCAAATATGCAAGTGTTCATTTTGTCAAAAAATGGCCGAAATCCCTCGTACGTCATGACGAAGTGTTGAGTTCAATCCAAAACGGTTGCTACAATTCCAAAAAGTTCTTGTGGGCCAAAAACGGACACTGTGTGCAAAAGTTACGCTCAATTATTCGTCTGTCGACTCTCCAAGCGTTCTAAATATGCAAATGCTCATTCTTCCAAAAAATCGCCAAAATCCCTCGTATGTCACGACGAAATGGTGAGTTCAATCCAAAACGGTCGCTACATTTCCAAAAAGTTCTTATGGGCCCAAAACGGACACCGAGTGCAAAAGTTACGCCCAATTCTTCGTACGCCGACAATCCAAACGTTCCAAATATGCAAGTGTTCATTCTGTCAAAAAATGGCCGAAATCTCTCGTACGTCATGACGAAGTGTTGAGTTCAATCCAAAACGGTTGCTACATTTCCAAAAAGTTCTTGTGGGCCAAAAACGGACATCGTGTGCAAAAGTTACGCTCAATTATTCGTCTGCCGACTCTCCAAGCGTTCTAAATATGCAAATGCTCATTCTTCCGAAAAAACGCCAAAATCCCTCGTACGTCATGACGAAGTGGTTAGTTCAATCCAAAACGGTCGCTACATTTCCATAAAGTTCTTATGGGCCCTAAGCGGACACCGTGTCCAAAAGTTACGCTCAATTCTTCGTCCGCCGACTCTCCAAGCGTTCTAAATATACAAGCGCTCATTCTTTCGAAGAATGGCCAAAATCCCTCGTACGTCACGACGAAGCGGTGAGTTCAATCCAAAACGGTCACTACATTTCCAAAAAGTTCTTATGGGCCCAAAACGGACACCGTCTACAAAAGTTACGCTCAATTCTTCGTACACCGACAATCCAAGCGTTCCAAATATGCAAGTGCACATTCTTTCGAAAAATGGCCGAAATCCCTCCTACGTCACGACGAAGTGGTGAGTTCAATACAAAACGGTTGCTGCATTTCCAAAAAGTTCTTATGGGCCCAAAGCGGACACCGTGTGCAAAAGTTACGCTCAATTCATCGTACGCCGACAATCTAAGCGTTCCAAATATGCAAGTGCTCATTCTTTCGAAAAATGGCCGAAATCCCTCATATGTCACGACGAAATGGTGAGTTCAATCCAAAACGGTCGCTACATTTTCAAAAAGATTTTATGGGCCCAAAGCTGAATAATGGCTGAAATCCCTCATAGGTCACGATGAAGTGGTGAGCTCAATCCAAAACGGTCGCTACATTTCAAAGAAGTTCTTACGGGCCAAAAGCGGACACCGTGTGCAAAAGTTACGCTCAATTCTTCGTCCGTCGACTCTTGAAGCGTTCTAAATATACAAGCGC
>NW_019263181.1:0-17995 GCF_002742605.1 Olea europaea var. sylvestris
TCAGATCAAACTGCCAAATTTCAGCCTATTCCGACACAGTCGAGAAAAATGACGAAATTGCCCCCGGCGCGATTTTTGTATCCAATCAACCTGTCAAATTTTAGCCAATTCCGACACAGTCGCTAAAAATGAAGAAATTTCCCCGGCGCGATTTTTGTTTCCGATCAACCTGTCAAATTTGGGCCCATTCTGACACTGTGGAGAAAAATGACGAAATTATCCCCGGCGCGATTTTTATTTCAGAACAACCTGTCAAATTTGAGCACATTCCGACACAGTCGAGAAAAATGACGAAATTGCCCTTGGCGCGTTTTTTATTTCAGACCAAACTGCCAAATTTCAGCCAATTCCGACACAGTCGAGAAAAATGACGAAATTGCCCCCGGTGCGATTTTGTATCCGATCAACCTGTCAAATTTTAGCCAATTCCGACATAGTCGCTAAAAATGACGAAATTTCCACGGCGCGATTTTTGTTTCCAATCAACCTGTCAAATTTGGGCCCATTCCGACACAGTGGAGAAAATGACGAAATTGCCCCCGGCGCGATTTTTATTTCAAAACAACATGTCAAATTTGAGCACATTCCGACACAGTCGAGAAAAATGACGAAATTGCCCCCAGCGCGGTTTTTGTTTCCGATCAACAATTCAAATTTCGGCCAATTCCGACACAGTCGCGAAAAATGACGAAATTACACGGGCGCGGTTCTTGTTCCCGATAAACCTGTCAAATTAGAGGCCATTCCGACACAGTCGAGAAAAATGACGAAATGGCCGACGGCGCGATTTTTATTTCTGGTCAAACAGCCAAATTTCAGCTAATTTCGATACAGTCGAGAAAAATGACGAAATTGCCCCCGGCGCGATTTTTGTTTTCCGATCAACCTGTCAAATTTGTGCCCATTCCGACACAGTGGAGAAAAATGACGAAATTGCCCACGACGCGATTTTTATTTCAGATCAAACTGCCAAATTTTAGCAAATTCCGACACAGTCGCGAAAAATGACGAAATTGCCCCCGACCCGATTTTTGTTTCCGATCAACCTGTCAAATTCGAGCCCATTCCGACACAGTCGAGAAAAATGACAAAATTGCCCCTGGCGCGATTTTTATTTCAGATCAAACTGCCAAATTTCAGCCAATTCCGACACAGACGAGAAAAATGACGAAATTGCCCTCGGCGCGATTTTTATTTCAGATCAAACTGCCAAATTTCAGCCAATTCCGACACAGACGAGAAAAATGACGAAATTGCCCTCGGCGCGATTTTTATTTCAGATCAAACTGCCAAATTTCAGCCAATTCCGACACAGACGAGAAAAATGACGAAATTGCCCCCGGCGCGATTTTTATTTCAGATCAAACTGCCAAATTTTAGCCAATTTCGACACAGTCGAGAAAAATGACAAAATTGCCCCCGGCGCGATTTGTCTCCGATCAACCTATCAATTTTTAGCAAATTCCGACACAGTCGCGAAAAATGACGAAATTGCTCCGGCCCGATTTTTTTTTCCTATCAACCTGTCAAATTTAAGCCCATTCCGACACAGTCGAGAGAAATGACGAAATTGCCCCTGGCGCGACTTTTATTTCAGATCAAACTGCCAAATTTCGGCCAATTCCGACACAGTCGAGAAAAATGACGAAATTGTCCCCGGCGCGACTTTTGTTTCCGATCAACAAGTCAAATTTCAGCCAATTCCGACACAGTCGCGAAAAATGACGAAATTGCCTCGGCGCGATTTTTGTTTGCGATCAACCTGTCAAATTTGAGCCCATTCCGACACAGTCGAGAAAAATGACGAAATTGTCCCCGGCGCGACTTTTGTTTCCGATCAACAAGTCAAATTTCAGCCAATTCCGACACAGTCGCGAAAAATGACGAAATTGCCTCGGCGCGATTTTTGTTTGCGATCAACCTGTCAAATTTGAGCCCATTCCGACACAGTCGAGAAAAATGACGAAATTGCCCCCGGCGCGATTTTTGTGTCCGATCAACCTGTCAAATTTGAGCCAATTCGGACACAGTCGAGAAAAATGAAGAAATTGCCCCTGGCGCGACTTTTATTTCAGATCAAACTGCCAAATTTCGGCCAATTCCGACACAGTCGAGAAAAATGACGAAATTGCAGCCGGCGTGATTTTTATTTCCGATCAAACTGCCAAATTTCAGCCTATTCCGACACAGTCGAGAAAAATGACGAAATTGCCTCGGCGCGATTTTTGTTTGCGATCAACCTGTCAAATTTGAGCCCATTCCGACACAGTCGAGAAATATGACGAAATTACCCCCGGCGCGATTTTTATTTCAGATCAAACTGCCAAATTTTATCAAATTCCGACACAGTCGAAAAAATGACGAAATTGCCCCCCGCGCGGTTTTTGTTTCCTATTAACAAGTCAAATTTTAGCCAGTTCCGACACAGTCGCGAAAAATGACGAAATTATACCCGTTGCAATTTTTGTTCCCAGTAAACCGGTCAAATTTGAGCCAATTCCGACACAGTCGAGAAAAATGACGAAATTGCCCCCGGCGCGATTTTTTCTCACGATAGACCTGTTAAATTTGAGCCCATTCCGACATAGTCGAGAAAAATGACGAAATCGCCGTCGGCGCGATTTTTATTTCCGATCAAACTGCCAAATTTCAGCCAATTCCGACACAGTCGAGAAAAATGACGAAATCGCCGTCGGCGCGATTTTTATTTCCGATCAAACTGCCAAATTTCAGCCAATTCCGACACAGTCGAGAAAAATGACGAATTTGCCCCTGGCGCAGTTTTTGTTTCCGATCAACAAGTCAAATTCTAGCAAATTCCGACACAGTCGCGAAAAATAACGAAATTACACCCGGCGCGATTTTTGTTCCCGATAAACCTGTCAGATTTTAGTCGATTCCGACACAGTCGCTAAAAATGACGAAATTTCCCCGACGCGATTTTTGTTTCCGATCAACCTGTCAAATTTGGGCCCATTCCGACACAGTGGAGAAAAATGACGAAATTGCCCCCGGCGCGATTTTTATTTCAGAACAACCTGTCAAATTTGAGCACATTCCGACACAGTCGAGAAAAATGACGAAATTGCCCTTGGCGCGTTTTTTATTTCAGATCAAACTGCCAAATTTCAGCCAATTCCGACACAGTCGAGAAAAATGACGAAATTGCCCCCGGTGCGATTTTTGTATCCGATCAACCTGTCAAATTTTAGCCAATTCCGACACAATCGCTAAAAATGACGAAATTTCCACGACGCGATTTTTGCTTCCGATCAACCTGTCAAATTTGGGCCCATTCCGACACAGTGGAGAAAAATGACGAAATTGCCCCCGGTGCGATTTTTATTTTAAAACAACCTGTCAAATTTGAGCACATTCCGACACAGTCGAGAAAAATGACGAAATTGCCCCCAGCGCGGTTTTTGTTTCCGATCAACAGGTCAAATTTCGGCCAATTCCGACACAATCGCGAAAAATGACGAAATTACACCGGCGCGGTTCTTGTTCCCGATAAAACTGTCAAATAAAGGCCATTCCGACACAGTCGAGAAAAATGACGAAATGGCCGACGGCGCGATTTTTATTTCTGGTCAAACAGCCAAATTTCAGCCAATTTCGATACAGTCGAGAAAAATGACGAAATTGCCCCCGGCGAGATTTTTGTTTTACGATCAACCTGTCAAATTTTAGCCAATTCCGACACAGTCGCGAAAAATGACGAAATTACACCCGGCGCGGTTCTTGTTCCCGATAAACCTGTCAAATTAGAGGCAATTCCGACACAGTCGCGAAAAATGACGAAATTACACCCGGCGCGGTTCTTGTTCCCGATAAACCTGTCAAATTAGAGGCAATTCCGACACAGTCGAGAAAAACAACGAAATTCCCGCCGGCGCAATTTTTATTTCTGATCAAACAGCCAAATTTCAGCCAATTTCGACACAGTCGAGAAAAATGACGAAATTGCCCCTGGCGCGATTTTTATTTCAGATCAAACTGCCAAATTTCAGCCAATTCCGACACAGTCGAGAAAAATGACGAAATTGCCCCCGACGCGATTTTTTTTCCGATCAACCTGTCAAATTTGAGCCCATTCCGACACAGTCGAGACAAATGACGAAATTGCCCCCGGCGAGATTTTTATTTTAGATCAAACTGCCAAATTTTAGCCAATTTCGACACAGTCGAGAAAAATGACGAGATTGCCCCCGGCGCGATTTGTCTCCGATCAACCTATCAAATTTTAGCCAATTCCGACACAGTCGCGAAAAATGACGAAATTGCTCCGGCGCGATTATTGTTTCCGATCAACCTGTCAAATTTGAGCTCATTCCGACACAGTCGAGAGAAATGACGAAATTGCCCTTGGCGCGACTTTTATTTCAGATCAAACTGCCAAATTTTATCCAATTCCGACACAGTCGAGAAAAATGACGAAATTACACCACGCGCGATTTTTGTTTCCGATCAACCAGTCAAATTTTAGCCGATTTCGACGCAGTCGAGAAAAATGACGAAATTGCCCCTGGCGCGACTTTTATTTCAGATCAAACTGCCAAATTTCGGCCAATTCCGACACAGTCGAGAAAAATGACGAAATTGCAGCCGGCGCGATTTTTATTTCCGGCCAAACTGCCAAATTTCAGCCAATTCCGACACAGTCGAGAAAAATGACGAAATTTCTCCTGGCGCGATTTTTGTGTCCTATCAACCTGTCAAATTTTAGCCAATTCGGACACAGTCGAGAAAAATGACGAAATTGCCCCTGGCGCGACTTTTATTTCAGATCAAACTGCCAAATTTCGGCCAATTCCGACACAGTCGAGAAAAATGACGAAATTGCCGCCGGCGCGATTTTTATTTCCGATCAAACTGCCAAAATTCAGCCTATTCCGACACAGTCGAGAAAAATGTCGAAATTGCCTCGGCGCGATTTTTGTTTGCGATCAACCTGTCAAATTTGAGGCCATTCCGACACAGTCGAGAAATATGACGAAATTACCCCCGGCGCGATTTTTATTTCAGATCAAGCTGCCAACTTTTATCAAATTCCGACACAGTCGAAAAAATGACGAAATTGCCCCCGGCGCGGTTTTTGTTTCCTATTAACAAGTCAAATTTTAGCCAGTTCCGACACAGTCGCGAAAAATGACGAAATTATACCCGTCGCAATTTTTGTTCCCGGTAAACCGGTCAAATTTGAGCCCATTCCGACACGGTCGAGAAAAATGACGAAATTGCCCCTGGCGCGGTTTTTGTTTCCGATCAACCAGTCAAATTTTAGTCCATTTCGACACAGTCGCGAAAAATGACGAAATTATACCCGTCGCAATTTTTGTTCCCGGTAAACCGGTCAAATTTGAGCCCATTCCGACACGGTCGAGAAAAATGACGAAATTGCCCCTGGCGCGGTTTTTGTTTCCGATCAACCAGTCAAATTTTAGCCAATTTCGACACAGTCGCAAAAAATGACGAAATTACACCCGGCGCGATTTTTGTTCCCGATAAACCTGTCAAATTTGAGCCCATTCCGGCACAGTCGCAAAAAATGACGAAATTGTCGCCGGCGCAATTTTTGTTTCCAATCAACCAGTCAAATTTCAGCCCTTTACGACATCGTCGCGAAAAATGAAGAAATTGCAACCTGTCAAATTTTTGTTTCCGATCAACCTGTCAAATTTGAGCCCATTCCGACACGGTCGAGAAAAATGACGAAATTGCCCCCGGCGCGATTTTTGTTTCCGATCAACCTGTCAAATTTGAGCCCATTCTGACACAGTCGCGAAAAATGACGAAATTGCCCCGGCGCGATTTTTGTTTCCGATCAAACTGCCAAATTTCAGCCAATTCCGATACAGTCGAGAAAAATGACGAGATTGGCCTCGGCGCGGTTTTTGTTTCCGATCAACAAGTCAAATTTTAGCCAATTCCGACACAGTCGCGAAAAATGACGAAATTGCTCCTGGCGCGATTTTTATTTCAGATCAAACTGCCAAATTTCAGCCAATTCCGACACAGTCAAGAAAAATGACGAAATTGCCCCCAGTGCGATTTTTGTATCCGATCAACCTGTCAAATTTTTGCCAATTCCGACACAGTCGCTAAAAATGACGAAATTTCCCCGGCGCGATTTTTGTTTCCGATCAACCTGTCAAATTTGGGCCCATTCCGACACAATTGAGAAAAATGACGAAATTGCCCCCGACGCGATTTTTATTTCAGAACAACCTGTCAAATTTGAGCACATTCCGACACAGTCGAGAAAAATTACGAAATTGCCCCCGGCGCGGTTTTTGTTTCCGATCAACAAGTGAAATTTCAGCCAATTCCGACACAGTCGCGAAAAATGACGAAATTACACCCGGCGCGGTTTTTGTATTCGATCAACCTGTCAAATTTTTGCCAATTCCGACACAGTCGCTAAAAATGACGAAATTTCCCCGGCGCCATTTTTGTTTCCGATCAACCTGTCAAATTTGGGCCCATTCCGACACAATTGAGAAAAATGACGAAATTGCCCCCGACGCGATTTTTATTTTAGAACAACCTGTCAAATTTGAGCACATTCCGACACAGGCGAGAAAAATTACGAAATTGCCCCCGGCGCGGTTTTTGTTTCCGATCAACAAGTGAAATTTCAGCCAATTCCGACACAGTCGCGAAAAATGACGAAATTACACCCGGCGCGGTTCTTGTTCCCGATAAACCTGTCAAATTAGAGGCCATTCCGACACAGCCGAGAAAAATGACGAAATGGCCGACGGCGCGATTTTTATTTCTGATCAAACAGCCAAATTTCAGCCAATTTCGACACAGTCGAGAAAAATGACGAAATAGCTCCTGGCGCGATTTTTGTTTTCCGATCAACCTATCAAATTTGTGCCCATTCCGACACAGTGGGGAAAAATGACGAAATTGCCCCCGACGCGATTTTTATTTCAGATCAAACTGCCAAATTTTAGCAAATTCCGACATAGTCGCGAAAAATGACGAAATTGCCCCCGGCACGATTTTTGTTTCCGATCAACCTGTCAAATTCGAGCCCATTCCGACACTGTCGAGAAAAATGACAAAATTGCCCCTGGCGCGATTTTTATTTCAGATCAAACTGCCAAATTTCAGCCAATTCCGACACAGTCGAGAAAAATGACGAAATTGCCCCCAGTGCGATTTTTATTTTAGATCAAACTGCCAAATTTCAGCCAATTCCGACACAGTCGAGAAAAATGACGAAATTACCCCCGGCTCGATTTTTGTCTCCAATCAACCTGTCAAATTTTAGCCAATTCCGACACCGTCGCGAAAAATGACGAAATTGCTCCGGCGCGATTTTTGTTTCCGATCAACCGGTCAAATTTGAGCCCATTCCGACAAAGTCGAGAAAAATGACGAAATTACACCCGGCGTGGTTTTTGTTCCCGATCAACCTATCAAATTTGAACCCATTCCGATAAAGTCGAGAAAAATGACGAAATTGCCCCCGCCGCGATTTTTGTTTCCGATCAACCTGTCAAATTTGAGCCCATTCCGACACAGTCGCGAAAAATGACGAAATTGCCCCTGCGCGATTTTTGTTTCCGATCAACCTGTCAAATTTGAGCCCATTCCGACACAGTCGCGAAAAATGACGAAATTGCCCCGGCGCGATATTTGTTTCCGATCAACCTGTCAAATTTCAGTCCATTCTGACATCGTCGCGAAAAATGACGAAATTGCCCCTGCGCGATTTTTGTTTCCGATCAACCTGTCAAATTTGAGCCCATTCCGACACAATCGAGAAAAATGACGAAATTGCCGCCCGTGCGATTTTTATATCCGATCAAACTACCAAATTTTAGCCAATTCAGACACAGTCGAGAAAAATGACGAAATTGCCCCCGGCGCGATTTTTGTTTCCGATCAACTAGTCAAATTTTAGCCAATTCCGACACAGTCGAGAAAAATGACGAAATTGCCCCCGGCGCGATTTTTGTTTCCGATCAACTAGTCAAATTTTAGCCAATTCCGACACAGTCGCAAAAAATGACGAAATTACACCTTGCGCGATTTTTGTTCTTGATCAACCTGTCAAATTTGAGCCCATTCCGACACAGTGGAGAAAAATTACGAAATAGCCGCCGCGCGATTTTTATTTCCGATCAAACTCCCAAATTTGAGCCAATTCCGACACAGTCGAGAAAAATGACGAAATTGCCCCCGTCGCGATTTTTGTTTCCGATCAACCAGTTAAATTTTAGCCAATTTCGTCACAGTCGCGAAAAATGACGAAATTACATCCGGTACGATTTTTGTTCCCGATCAACCTGTCAAATTTGAGCCCATTCCGACACAGTCGAGAAAAATGACGAAATTGTCCCTGGCGCGTTTTTTATTTCAGATCAAACTGCCAAATTTCAGCCAATTCCGACACAGTCGAGAAAAATGACGAAATTGCCCCTGGTGCGATTTTTGTATCCGATCAACCTGTCAAATTTTAGCCAATTCCGACACAGTCGCTAAAAATGACGAAATTTCCCCGGCACGATTTTTGTTTCCGATCAACCTGTCAAATTTGGGCCCATTCCGACACAGTGGAGAAAAATGACGAAATTGCCCCCGGCGCGATTTTTATTTCAGATCAAACTGTCAAATTTCATCCAATTCCGACACAGTCGAGAAAAATGACGAAATTGCCCCCGGCGCGGTTTTTGTTTCCGATCAACAAGTCAAATTTCAGCCAATTCCGACACAGTCGCGAAAAATGACGAAATTACACCCGGCACGGTTCTTGTTCCCGATAAACCTGTCAAATTAGAGGCCATTCCGACACAGTCGAGAAAAACGACGAAATTGCCGACGGCGCGATTTTTATTTCTGATCAAACAGCCAAATTTCAGCCAATTTCGACACTGTCGAGAAAAATGACCAAATTGCCCCAAGCGCGATTTTTATTTCAGATCAAACTGCCAAATTTTAGCAAATTCCGACACAGTCGCGAAAAATGACGAAATTGCCCCCGGCGCGGTTTTTGTTTCCGATCAACCTGTCAAATTCGAGCCCATTCCGACACTGTCGAGAAAAATGAAGAAATTGTCCCAGGCGCGATTTTTATTTCAGATCAAACTACCAAATTTCAGCCAATTTCGACACAGTCGAGAAAAATGACGAAATTGCCCCCGGCGCGATTTTTGTCTCCGATCAACCTGTCAAATTTTAGCCAATTCCGACACCGTCGCGAAAAATGACGAAATTGCTCCGGCGCGATTTTTTTTTCCGATCAACCTGTCAAACTTGAGCCCATTCCGACACAGTCGAGAAAAATGACGAAATTACACCCGGCGTGGTTTTTGTTCCCGATCAACCTATCAAATTTGAACCCATTCCGACAAAGTCGAGAAAATCGACAAAATTGCCGCCGGCGCGATTTTTATTTCCGATCAAACAGCCAAATTTCAGCCAATTCCGACACAGTCGAGAAAAATGACGAAATAGCCCCCGGGGCGATTTTTGTTTCCGATCAACCAGTCAAATTTTAGCAAATTCCGACACAGTCGCAAAAAATGACGAAATTACACCCGGCGCAATTTTTGTTCTCGATCAACCCATCAAATTTGAGTCCATTCCGACACAGTCGAGAAATATGACGAAATAGCCGCCGGCGCGATTTTTATTTCCGATCAAACTCCCAAATTTCTGCAAATTCCAACAAAGTCGAGAAAAATGACGAAATTGCCCCCGCCGTGATTTTTGCTTCCGATCAACTAGTTAAATTTTAGCCAATTCCGTCACAGTCGCGAAAAATGACGAAATTGCCCCGGCACAGTTTTTGTTTCCGATCAACCTGTCAAATTTGAGCCCATACCGACAGAGTCGAGAAAAATGACAAAATTGCCCCCGTCGCGATTTTTATTTCAAATCAAACTTCCAAATTTTAGCCAACTCCAACACAGTCGAGAAAAATGACGAAATTGCCCCCTGAGCGGTTTTTGTTTCCGATCAACCAGCCAAATTTTAGCCAATTCCGACAAAGTCGCGAAAAATTACGAAATTGCCCCCGGCGCGATTTTTATTTCCGATCAACCTGTCAAATTTGAGCCCATTCCGACACAGTCGGGAAAAATGACGAAATTGCCGTCGGCACGATTTTTATTTCCGATCAAACTGCCAAATTTTAGCCAATTTCGACACAGTCGAGAAAAATGACGAAATTGCCCCCGGCGCGGTTTTTGTTCCCGATCAACCTATCAAATTTGAGCCCATTCTCGGCCAATTCCGACGCAGTCGCGAAAAATGACGCAATAGCCCCTGCGCTGTTTTTGTTCCCGGTCAACCTGTCAAATTTCAGCCAATTTCGACACAGTCGCGAAAAGTGACGAAAAATTGCCCCCGACGCGGTTTTTGTTTCCGATCAACACAGTCGAGAAAAATGACGAAATTGCCGTCGGCGCGATTTTTATTTCCGATCAAATTGCCAAATTTCAGCCAATTCCGACACAGTCGAGAAAAATGACGCAATAGCCCCTGCGCTGTTTTTGTTTCCGATCAACCAGTCAAAGTTTGGCCAATTCCGACACAGTCGGGAAAAATGACGAAATTGCCCCGGCACAGTTTTTGTTTCCGATCAACCTGTCAAATTTGAGCCCATACCGACAGAGTCGAGAAAAATGACCAAATTGCCCCCGGCGCGATTTTTATTTCAAATCAAACTTCCAAATTTCAGCCAACTCCAACACAGTCGAGAAAAATGACGAAATTGCCCCCTGAGCGGTTTTTGTTTCCGATCAACCAGCCAAATTTTAGCCAATTCCGACACAGTCGGGAGAAATGACGAAATTACACCCGGTGCGATTTTTGTTCCTGATAAACCTGTCAAATTTGAGCCCATTCCGACGCAGTCGAAAAAAATGACAAAATTGCCGCCGGCACGATTTTTATTTTTCCGATCAAACTGCCAAATTTCAGCCAATTCCGACACAGTCAAGAAAAATGACGAAATTGCCCCCGGCGCGATTTTTGTCTCCGATCAACCAGTCAATTTTTAGCCAATTCCGACACAGTCGTGAAAACTGACGAAATTACACCCGACTGGGTTTTTTTTCCCGATCAACCTGTCAAATTTGAGCCCACTCCGACGCAGTCGAGAAAAATGTTGAAATTGCCCTCGGCTTGATTTTTATTTCCGATCAAACTGCTAAATTTCAGCCAATTCCAACACAGTCGAGGAAAATGAAGAAATTTCCCGTGCGCGAATTTTTTTTCCGATCAACCAGTCAAATTTTAGCCAATTCCGACACAGTCGCGAAAAATGACGGAATTACACCCGACGTGATTTTTGTTCTCGATCAAACTGTCAAATTTGAGACCGTTCCGACACAGTCGCGAAAAATGACGAAATTGCCCCCGGCCCGATTTTTGTTTCCGACCAACCAGTCAAATTTTAGCCCATTCCGACACCGTCGCGAAAAATGACGAAATTGCCCCCGGCGCGATTTTCATTTCCGATCAACTTGTCAAATTTTAGGCAATTCCGACTCAGTCACGAAAAATAATGAAATTACCCCAGGCGCAGTTTTTGTTCCCGATCAACCAGTTAAATTTGAGCCCATTCCGACACAGTCGCGAAAAATGACGAAATTGCCAGCTGCGCGATTTTTGTTTCCGATCAACCTGTCAAATTTTAGCCCATTCTGATACAGTCACGAAAAATAACGAAATTGCCTCCGGCGCGATTTTTGTTTCCGATCAACCTGTCAAATTTTAGCCAATTCTGACACAGTCGCTAAAAATGAAGAAATTTCCCCGGCTCGATTTTTGTTTCCGATCAACCTGTCAAATTTGGGCCCATTCCGACACAGTGGAGAAAAATTACGAAAATGCCCCAGACGCGGTTTTTGTTTCCGATCAACCTGTCAAATTCGAGCCCATTCCGACACTGTCGAGAAAAATGACGAAATTGCCCCCGTCGCGATTTTTATTTCAGATCAAACTGCCAAATTTCAGCCAATTCCAACACCGTCGAGAAAAATGACGAAATTGTCCCCGGCACGGTTTTTGTTTCCTATCAACAAGTAAAATTTCAGCCAATTCCGACACAGTTGCGAAAAATGACGAAATTACACCCGACGCGATTTTTATTCCCGATAAACCTGTCAAATTTGAGCCCATTCCGACGCAGTCGAGAAAGATGACGAAATTGCCGCCGGCGCGATTTTTATTTCCGATCAGACTGCCAAATTTCACCCAATTCCGACAACCTCGAGAAAAATGACGAAATTGCCCCCGGGGCGATTTTTGTTTCCGATCAACCTGTCAAATTTGAGCCCATTCCGACACAGTCGAGAAAAACGACGAAATTGCCCCCGGCGTTGTTTTCGTTTCCAATCAACCAGTCAAATTTCAGCCAATTCCGACACAGTCGCGAAAAATGACGAAATTACACCCAGCGCGGTTTTTGTTCCCGATCAACCTGTCAAATTTAAATCCATTCCGACACAGTCGAGAAAAATGACGAAATTGCCGCCGGCGCGATTTCTATTTCAGATCAAACTGCCAAATTTCAGCCAATTCAGACACAGTCGAAAAAAATGACGAAATAGCCCCCGGCGCGGTTTTTGTTTCAGATCAACCAGTCGAATTTTAGCCAATTCCGACATAGTCACGAAAAATGACGAAATGACACCCGGCTCGATTTTTTTCCCGATCAACCTGTCGAATTTGAGCCCATTCCGACACAGTCGAGAAAAATGACGAAATTTCCCCCGACGCGATTTTTATTTTCGATCAACCTGTCAAATTTCAGCCCATTCCGACATCGTCGGGAAAAATGACGAAATCGCCCCCGGCGCGATTTTTGTTTCCGATCGACCTGTCAAATTTGAGGTCATTTCGACACAATCGAGAAAAATGACTAAATTGCCGCCGGAGCAATTTTTATATCTGATCAAACTCCCAAATTTTAGCCAATTCCGACACAGTCGAGAAAAATGACGAAATTGCCCCCGGCGCGATTTGTGTTTCCGATCAGCCAGTCAAATTTAAGCCAATTCCGACACAGTCGCAAAAAATGACGAAATTAAACCCGGCGCGATTTTTGTTCCCGATCAACCTGTCAAATTTGAGCCCATTCCGACACAGTCGAGAAAAATGACCAAATAGCCGCCGGCGAGATTTTTATTTCCAATCAAACTCCCAAATTTCAGCCAATTTCGACACAGTCGAGAAAAATGACGAAATTGCCCCCGGCGCGATTTTTATTTCAGATCAAACTGTCAAATTTCAGGCAATTCCGACACAGTCGAGAAAAATGATGAAATTGCCCCCGGCGTTGTTTTTGTTTCCGATCGACCAGTCAAATTTCAGCCAATTCCGACACAGTCGCGAAAAATGATGAAATTACACCCGGCGAGGCTTTTTTTCCCGATCAACCTATCAATTTTGAACCCATTCCGACACAGTCGAGAAAAATGACGAAATTACCACCGGCGCGATTTTTATTTCCGATCAAACTGCCAAATTTCTGCCAATTCCGACACTGTCGAGAAAAATGATGAAATTGCCCCCGACGTGGTTTTTGTTTCCGATCAACCAGTCGAATTTTAGCCAATTCCGACACAGTCGCGAAAAATGACGAAATTACACCCGGTGCGATTTTTGTTACCGATCAACCTGTCAAATTTGAGCCCATTCCGACACAATCGCGAAAAATGACGAAATTGCCCCCGGCGCGATTTTTGTTTCCGATCAACCTGTCAAATTTCAGCCCATTCCGACATCGTCTCGAAAAATGAGGAAATTGCCCCGGAGCGATTTTTGTTTCCGATCAACCTGTCAAGTTTGAGACCATTCCGACACAGTCGAGAAAAATGACGAAATTGCCATCGACGAGATTTTTGTTTCGGATCAACCTGTCAAATTTTAGCCAATTACGACACAGTCGCGAAAAATGACGAAATTGCCCCGCGCGCAATTTTTGTTCCCGATCAACCTTTCAAATTTGAGTCCATTCCGACATAGTCGAGAAAAATGTCGAAATTACACCCGGCGCGATTTTTCTTCCCGATCATCCTGTCAAATTTGAGCCCATTCCGACACAGTCGAGAAAAATGACGAAATAGCCGCCGGCGAGTTTTTTTCCGATCAAACTCCCAAATTTCAGCCAATTCCGACACAGTCGAGAAAAATGACGAAATTGCCCCCGGCGCGATTTTTATTTCAGATCAAACTGCCAAATTTCAGCCAATTTCGACACAGTCGAGAAAAATGACGAAATTGCCCCCGGCGTTGTTTTTGTTTCCGATCAACCAGTCAAATTTCAACCAATTCCGACACAGTCGCGAAAAATTACGAAATTACACCCGGCGATGTTTTTGTTCCCGATCATCCTGTCAATTTTGAACCCATTCCGACACAGTCGAGAAAAATGACGAAATTGCCGTCGGTGCAATTTTTATTTCCAATCAAACTGCCAAATTTCAGCCAATTCCGACACAGTCGAGAAAAATGACGAAATTGCCCCCGGCCCGATTTTTGTTTCCGATCAACCAGTCGAATTTTAGCCAATTCCGAAACAGTCGCGAAAAATGTCGAAATTACACCCGGAGCGATTTTTGTTCCCGATCAACCGGTCAAATTTGAGCCCATTCCGACACAGTCAAGAAAAATGACAAAATTGCCCCCGGCGATATTTTTGTTTCCGATCAACCCGTTAAATTTCATCCAATTCCGACACAGTCGAGAAAAATGACGAAATTGCCCCCTGCGCGATTTTTGTTTCCGATCAACAAGTCAAATTTCAGTCAATTCCGACACAGTCGCGAAAAATGACGAAATCACACCCGGCGCGATTTTTGTTCCCGATAAACCTGTCAAATTTGAGCCCATTCCGACACAGTCGAGAAAAATGACGAAATTGCCGCCGGCGCTATTTTTATTTCCGATCGAACTGCCAAATTTCAGCCAATTTCGACACAGTCGAGAAAAATGACAAAATTGCCCCCGGCGCGATTTTTGTTTCCGATCAACTTGTCAAATTTGAGCCCATTCCGACACAGTCGAGAAAAATTACGAAATTGCCCCCGTCGCGATTTTTATTTCAAATCAAACTGCCAAATTTTACCAAATTCCGACACAGTCGAGAAAAATGACGAAATTGACCCCGGCACAGTTTTTGTTTCCTATCAACAAGTCAAATTTTAGCCAATTCCGACACAGTTGCGAAAAATGACGAAATTACACCCGGCGTGATTTTAGTTCCCGATAAACCGGTCAAATTTGAGCCCATTCCGACACAATCAAGAAAAAAAACTACATTGCCGCCGGCGCGATTTTTATTTCCGATCAAACTGCCAAACTTCAGTCAATTCCGACACAGTCGAGAAAAATGACGAAATTGCCCCCGACTCGATTTTTGTTTCCGATTAGCCTGTCAAATTTGAGCCCATTCCGACACAGTCGAGAAAAATGACGAAATTGCCCCGGGCGCGATTTTTATTTCAGATCAAACTGCCAAATTTCAGGAAATTCCGACACAGTCGAGAAAAATGATGAAATTGCCCCCGACGCGATTTTTGTTTCCGATCAACAAGTCGAATATCTGCCAATTCCGACACAGTCGCGAAAAATGCCGAAATTACACCCGGCGCGATTTTTGTTCCTGATATACATGTCAAATTTGAGCCCATTCCGACACAGTCGAGAAAAATGACTAAATTGCCCCCGACTCGATTTTTGTTTCCGATTAGCCTGTCAAATTTGAGCCCATTCCGACATAGTCGAGAAAAATGACGAAATTGCCCCGGGAGCGATTTTTATTTCAGATCAAACTGCCAAATTTCAGGCAATTCCGACACAGTCAAGAAAAATGATGAAATTGCCCCCGACGCGATTTTTGTTTCCGATCAACAAGTCGAATATCTGCCAATTCCGACACAGTCGCGAAATGCCGAAATTACACCCGGCGCGATTTTTGTCCCTGATATACCTGTCAAATTTGAGCCCATTCCGACACAGTCGAGAAAAATGACGAAATTGCCCCCGACTCGATTTTTGTTTCCGATTAGCCTGTCAAATTTGAGCCCATTCCGACGCAGTCGAGTAAAATGACGAAATTGCCGCTGGCGCGATTTTTATTTCCGATCAAACTACCAAATTTCAGCCAATTCTGACACAATCGACAAAAATGACGAAATTGCCCGCGGCGCGATTTTTGTTTCCGATCAACCAGTCGAATTTTAGCCAATTCCGACACAGTCGCGAAAAATGACGAAATTACACCCGGCGCGATTTTTGTTCCCGATCAACCTGTCAATTTTGAGGCAATTCCGACACGGTCGCGAAAAATGACGAAATCGCCGCCGGCGCGATTTTTGTTTCCGATCAACCTGTCAAATTTCAGCCCATTCCGACATCGTCGCGAAAAATGATGAAATTGCCCCTGGCGCGATTTTTGTTTCCGATCAACCTGTCAAATTTGAGCCCATTCCGCCACAGTCGAGAAAAATGACGAAATTGCCACCGGCGCGATTTTTGTTTCCGATCAACCTGTCAAATTTTAGCCAATTCCGACACAGTCGCAAAAAATGACGAAATTGCCCCGCGCGCGATTTTTGTTTCCGATCAACCTGTCAAATTTTAGCCAATTCCGACACAGTCGCAAAAAATGACGAAATTGCCCCGCGCGCGATTTTTGTTTCCGATCAACCTGTCAAACTCGAGCCCATTCCGACACTGTCGAAAAAAATGACGAAATTGCCCCGGGCGCGATTTTTGTCTCAGATCAAACTGCCAAATTTCATCCAATTCTGACACAGTCGAGAAAAATGACGAAATTGTCTCCGGCGCGGTTTTTGTTTCCGATCAACAAGTCAAATTTCAGCCAATTCCGACACAGTCGCGAAAATGACGAAATTACACCCGGCGCGGTTTTTATTCCCGATAAACCTGTCAAATTTGAGCCGATTCCGACACAGTCGAGAAAGATGACGAAATTGCCGCCGGCGCGATTTTTATGTCCGATCAAACTGCCAAATTTCACCCAATTCCGACAATGTCGAGAAAAATGACGAAATTGCCCCCGGCGCGGTTTTTGTTTCCGATCAACAAGTCAAATTTCAGCCAATTCCGACACAGTCGCGAAAATGACGAAATTACACCCGGCGCGGTTTTTATTCCCGATAAACCTGTCAAATTTGAGCCGATTCCGACACAGTCGAGAAAGATGACGAAATTGCCGCCGGCGCGATTTTTATGTCCGATCAAACTGCCAAATTTCACCCAATTCCGACAATGTCGAGAAAAATGACGAAATTGCCCCCGGCGCGATTTTTGTCTATGATCAACCTTTCAAATTTTGGCCAATTCCGACACAGTCGCTAAAAATGACGAAATTTCCCCGGCGCGATTTTTGTTTCCGATCAACCTGTCAAATTTGGGCCCATTCCGACACAGGGGAGAAAAATTACGAAATTGCCCCCGACGCGATTTTTGTTTCCGATCAACCTGTCAAATTCGAGCCCATTCCGACATTGTCGAGAAAAATGACGAAATTGACCCCGTCGCGATTTTTTTTCAGATCAACCTGCCAAATTTGAGCCCATTCCGACACAGTCGAGAAAAATGACGAAATTGTCCCCGGCGCGGTTTTTGTTTCTGATCAACAAGTCAAATTTCAGCCAATTCCGACACAGTCGCGAAAAATGACGAAATTGCCCCTGGCGCGATTTTTGTTTCCGATCAACCTGTCAAATTTGAGCCCATTCCGACACAGTCGCAAAAAATGACGAAATTGCCCCCGGCGCGATTTTTTTTCCGATCAACCTGTCAAACTCGAGCCCATTCCGACACAGTCGAAAAAAATGACGAAATTGCCCCGGGCGCGATTTTTGTCTCAGATCAAACTGCCAAATTTCATCCAATTCTGACACAGTTGAGAAAAATGGCGAAATTGCTCCGGCGCGGTTTTTGTTTCCGATCAACAAGTCAAATTTCAGCCAATTCCGACACAGTCGCGAAAATGACG
>NW_019263182.1:0-17994 GCF_002742605.1 Olea europaea var. sylvestris
AGAATTCGCTAAAAATGAACAAGCCCGAAGTTTTCATGAAATCAAAAACCATGTTTCGTTGGCTCGATTCCTATCGAATTAGACTGGTAATTTGCCAAAAATGAACAAACCGTTTACATGAAATCAAAAACCTCCTTTCATTGTCTCGATTCCAATCGAATTAGACTAACAATTTCCCAAAAATGAAAAAACTAGACGTTATCATGAAATTAAAAACCACTTTTGATTTGCTCGATTCCAATTGAATTAGACTAGCAATTCGCCAAAACGAACTAACCTGAAGTTATCATGAAGTCAAAAACCACTTTTCATTGGCTCGATTCCAATCGAATTAGACTAGCAATTCGCTAAAAACGAACAAACCCGAAGTTTTCAGAAAATCAAAAACCACTTTCCATTGGCTTGATTCCAATCGAATTAGACTAGCAATTTTCTAAAAATGAACAAACCCGAAGATTTCATGAAATCAAAAACCACTTTTTATTGGCTCGATTCCAATCGAATTAGACTAGCGATTCGTCGAAAACAAACACACCCGATGTTATCATGAAATCAAGAACCTCTTTTCGTTGGCTCGATTCTAATCGAATTAGAGTAGCTGTTTGCCAAAAACGAACAAACCCGAAGTTACCGTGAAATCAAAAACCACTTTACAATGGCTCGATTCCAATCGAATTAGAATAGCAATTCCCCAAAAATGAAAAAACCCGACATTATCATGAAATCAAAAACCTCTTTTCATTGGCTCGATTCCAATCGAATTAGACTAGCAATTCCCCAAAAACGAACAAACCCAAAGTTTTCATGAAATAAAGAACCACTTTTCATTTGCTCGTTTCCAATCGAATTAGATTAGCAATTTCCTAAAAATGAACAAAGCCAAAGTTATCATGAAATCAAGAACCACTTTCCATTGGCTCGATTCCAATCGAATTAGACTAGCAATTCCCCAAAAAATGAACAAACCCAAAGTTATCAAGAAATCAAAAACCACATTTCATTGCCTCGATTCCAATCGAGTTAGACAAACAATTCCCCAAAAATGAACAAACCCGACGTTATCATGAAATCAAAAATAACTTTTCATTGGCTGGATTCCAAGCGAATTAGACTTGCAATTCCCCAAAAACGAACAAACCCGAAGTTATCATGAAATCAAAATCCACTTTTCATTGGCTTGATTCCAATCGACTTAGACTAGCAATTCCCCAAAATCGAACAAAGCCGAAGTTATCATGAAATCAAGAACCACTTTTCATTGGCTCGATTCCAATCGAATTAGACTAGAAATTCGTCAAAAAATGAACAAGCCCGACGTTATCATGAAATCAAAACACCACTTTTCATTGGCTCTATTCCAATCGAATTAGGCTATCGTTTCACCAAAATCGAACAAACTCGAAGTTATCGTCAAATCAAAAACCTCTTTTCATTGGCTCGATTTCAATCGAGTTAGACTAGCAATTCCCCGAAAATGAACAAACCCGAAGTTATCATGAAATCAAGAACCACTTTTCATTGGCTCGATTCCAATCGAATTAGACTAGCAACTCGCCAAAAAAGAACAATCCCAAAGTTATCATGAAATCAAAATTCACTTTTCATTGCCTCGATTCCAATCGAATTAGTCTAGCAATTCGCTAAAAATGAACAAACGCGAAGTTTTCATGAAATCAAAAACTATGTATCATTGGCTCGAATCCAATCGAATTAGACTAGAAATTCGCCAAAAATGAACAGACCCGATGCTATCATGAAATCAAGAACCTCTTTTCATTGGCTCGATTCTAATCGAATTAGAGTAGCTGTTGGCCTAAAACAAACAAACCCGATGTTACCGTGAAATCAAAAACCACTTTTAATTGGCTCGATTCCAATCGAATTAGACTGGCAATTCCCTAAAAATGAACAAACTCGACGTTATCATGAAATCAAAAACCACTTTACATTGGCTTGATTCCAATCGAATTAGACTAGATTTCCCCAAAAATGAAGAAACCCGACGTTAAAATGAAATCAAAAACCACTTTTCATTGGCTCGATTCCAGTCGAATTAAACTGGAAGTTCCCCAAAAACAAACAAATCTGAAGTTATCATGAAATCGAAAACCACTTTTCATCGGCTCGATTCCAATCGAATTGGACTAGCAATTCCATATAATCGAATAAAGCCAAAGTTATCAAGAAATCAAGAACCACTTTTCATTGCCTCGATTCCAATCGAATTAGACTAGCTATTCGCCAAAAAAGAACAAACCTGACGTTATCATGAAATCAAAAACCACTTTTCATTGTCACGATTCCAATCAAATTAGACTAGCAATTCGCCAAAAATGAACAACCCCAAAGTTATCATGAAATCAAAAACCCCTTTTCATTGGCTCGATTCCAATCGAATTAGACTAGCAGTTCCCCAAAATTGAACAAAGTCGAAGTTATCATGAAATCAAGAACCACTTTTCATTGCCTCGATTCCAATCGGATTAGACTAGCAATTTGCCAAAAAATGAACAAACCCGACGTTATCATGAAATCAAACACGACTTTTCAGTGGCTCGATTCCAATCGAATTAGACTATCAATTCGCCAAAAACATACAAACCCGAAGTTATCATGAAATCAAAAACCTCTTTTCGTTGGCTCGATTCCAATCGAATTAGACTAGCAATTCCCTAAAAATGAACCCGAAGTTATCTTGAAATCAAGAACCACTTTTCATTGGCTCGATTCCAACGAATTAGACTAGCAATTTGCCAAAAAATGAACAAACCCGAAGTTTTCATGAAATCAAAAACTACTTATCATTGCCTCGATTCCAATCGTATTAAACTAGTAATTCGTCAAAAATGAACACACCCGATGTTATCATGAAATCAAGAACCTCTTTTCGTTGGCTCGATTCTAATCGAATTAGAGTAGCTATTCGCCAAAAACGAACAAACCCGAACTTACCGTGAAATCAAAAACTACTTTTAATTGGCTCGATTCCAATTGAATTGGACTGGCAATTCCCTAAAAACGAACAAACCCGACGTTATCATGAAATCAAAAACCACTTTTCATTGGCTCGATTCCAATCGAATTAGACTTCCAATTCCCCAAAAACGAACAAACCTGATGTTTTCATGAAATCAAAAACCACTTACCATTGCCTCGACTCCAATCGAATTATACTAGTATTTTGCTAAAAATGAACACACCGATCTTACCATCAAATCAAGAACATCTTTTCGTTGGCTCGATTCCAAACGAATTAGCCTAGCAATTCCCCAAAATCGAACAAAGCCAAAGTTATCATGAAATCAAGAACCACATTTCATTGCCTTGATTCCAATTGAATTAGACTAGCAATTCGCCAAAAAAGAACAAACCTGACATTATCGTGAAATCATAAACCACTTTTAATTGGCTCGATTCCAATCGAATTAGACTAGTAATTCGCCAAAAACGAACAAACCCGAAGTTATCATATAATAAAAACCTCTTTTCATTGGCTCGATTCCAATCGAATTAGACTTGCAATTCGCCAAAAAATGAACAAATCCAAAGTTATCATGAAATCAAAAACCACTTTTCATTGCCCCGATTCCAATCGAATTAGACTAGCAATTCGCTAAAAATGAACAAACCCGAAGTTTTCATGAAATCAAAAACCAATTTTCATTGGCTCGATTCCAATCGAATTAGACTAGCTATTCGCCGAAAACAAACACACCCGATGTTATCATGAAATCAAGAACCGCTTTCCATTGGCTTGATTCTAATCGAATTAGAGTAGATGTTCGCCAAAAATGAACAAACCCGAAGTTACCGTGAAACCAAAAACCACTTTACATTGGCTTGATTCCAATCGAATTAAAATAGCAATTCCCCAAAAATGAAAAAACCCGACGTTATCATGAAATTAAAAACCACTTTTCATTGGCTCGATTCCAATCGAATTAGACTAGCAATTCCCCAAAATTGAACCAAGCCGAAGTTATCATGAAATCAAGAACCACTTTTCATTGCCTCGATTTCAATCGAATTAGACTAGCAATTCGCCAAAAAACGAACAAACCCGACATTATCATGAAATCAAAAACCACATTTCATTGACTCGATTCCAATCGAATAAAACTAGCAATTTGCCAAAAACGAACAAACCCGAAGTTACCATGAAATCAAAAATCGCTTTTCAATGGCTTGATTCCAATCGAATTAGACTAGTAATTCCTCAAAATCGTACAAAGCCGAAGTTATCATGAAATCAAGAACCTCTTTTCCTTGGCTCGATTCCAATCGAATTAGACTAGCAATTCTTCAAAATCGAACAAAGCCGAAGTTATCATGAAATCAAGAACCACATTTCATTGCCTCGATTCCAATCGAATTAGACTAGCAATTTGCCAAAAAAATGAACAAACCCGACGTTATCATGAAATCAAAAACCACTTTTCATTGGCTCGATTCCAATCGAATTAAACGTGCAATTCCTCAAAAACGAACAAACCTGAAGTTATCATGAAATCAAAAACCACTTTTCATTGGGTCGATTCCAATCGAATTAGACTAGCAATTCCCTAAAATCGAACAAAGCCGAAGTTATCATGAAATCAAGAACCACTTTTCATTGCCTCAATTCCAATCGAATTAGACTAGCAATTCGCCAAAAAATGAACAAACCTGACGTTATCATGAAATCAAAAACCTCTTTTCATTGGCTCGATTCCAATCGAATTAGACTAGCAATTCCCCAAAAATGAACTAACCCGAAGTTATCATGAAGTCAAAAACCACTTTTCATTGGCTCGATTCCAATCGAATTAGACTAGCAATTCGCTAAAAAGAACAAACCCGAAGTTTCTATGAAATAAAAAACCACTTTACGTTGGCTTGATTCCAATCGAATTATACTAACGATTCGCCGAAATCAAACACACCCGATGTTATCATGAAATCGAGAACCTCTTTTCATTTGCTCGATTCTAATTTAATTAGAGTAGCTGTTCGCCAAAAATGAACAAACCCGAAGTTACCGTGAAATCAAAAACCACTTCACATTGGCCCAATTCCAATCGAATTAGAATAGCAATTCCCCAAAAATGAAAAAACCCGACATTATCAAGAAATCAAAAACCACTTTTCATTGGTTCGATTCCAAACAAATTAAACTTGTAGTTCCCCAAAAATGACCAAACCTGAAGTTATCATGAAATCGAAAATCACTTTTCATTGGCGTGATTCCAATCGAATCAGACTAGCAATTCCCCAAAATCGAACAAAGTCGAAATTATCATGAAATCAAGACGCACTTTTCATTGCCTCGATTCCAATAGAATTAGACTAGCAATTCGCCAAAAAATGAACAAACCCGACGTTTTCATGAAATCAAAAACCACATTTCATTGACTCGATTCCAATCGAATTAGATTAGCCATTCGCCAAAAATGAACAAACCCGAAGTTACCATGAAATCAAAAACCACTTTTCATTGGCTCGATTCCAATCGAATTAGACTAGTAATTCCCCAAAAATGAACAAAGCCGAAGTTATCATAAAATCAAGAACCAGTTTTCATTGCCTCGATTCCAATCGAATTAGACTAGCAATTCGTCAAAAAATGAACAAACCCGACATTATCATGAAATCAAAAACCACTTTCCATTAGCTCGATTCCAATCGAATTAAACTTGCAATTCACCAAAAATGAACAAACTCGAAGTTACCATGAAATCTTTCATTGGCTCGAATCCAATCGAATTAGACTAGTAATTCCCCAAAAACAAACAAAGCCGAAGTTATCATGAAATCAAGAACCACTTTTCATTGCCTCGATTTAAATCGAATTAGACAAGGAATTCGCCAAAAAATGAACAAACCCGGCGTTATCATGAAATCGAAAACCACATTTCATTGGCTCAATTCCAATCGAATTAGACTAGCAATTCGCTAGAAACAAAGAAACCCGAAGTTATCATGAAATCAAAAACCTCTTTCCCTTGGCTCGATTCCAATCGAATTAGACTAGCAATTCCCCAAAAACGAACAAACCCGACGTTATCATGAAATCAAAAACCACTTTTCAATGGCTCGATTCGAATCGAATTAGACTTGCAATTCCCCAAAAACGAACAAACCTGTAGTTTTCATGAAATCAAAAACCACTTATCATTGCTTCAACTCCAATCGAATTAGACTAGTATTTCTCCAAAAATGAACACACTGATCTTACCATGAAATCAAGAGCTTCTTTTCATTGGCTCGATTCCAATCGAATTAGACTAGCAATTCCTCAAAATCAAACAAAGCCGAAGTTATCATGAAATCAAGAACCACATTTCATTGCCTCGATTCCAATCGAATTAGACTAGCAATTCGCCAAAAAATGAACAAACCCGACGTTATCATGAAATCATGAACCGCTTTTCATTGGCTCAATTCCAATCGAATTAGACTAGTAATTCACCAAAAACGAACAAACCCGAAGTTATCATGAAATCAAAAACCTCTTTTCATTGGCTCGATTCCAATCGAATTAGACTAGCAATTCCCCAGAAATGAACAAACCGGAAGTTATCATGAAATCAAGAACCACTTTTCATTGGCTCGATTCTAATCGAATTAGACTAGCAATTCGCTAGAAAATGAACAAATCCAAAGTTATCATGATATCAAAAACCACTTTTCGTTGCCTCGATTCCAATCGAATTAGACTAGCAATTCGCTAAAAACGAACAAACCCGAAGTTTTCATAAAATCGAAAACCACTTTTCATTGGCTCGATTCCAATCGAATTAGACTAGCGATTCACCGAAAACAAACACACCCGATGTTGTCATGAAACCAAGAACGTCTTTCCATTGGCTCGATTCTAATTGAATCAAAGTAGATGTTCACCAAAAACGAACAAACCCGAAGTTACCGTGAAATTAAAAGCCACTTTACATTGGCTCGATTCCAATCGAATTAGACTAGCAATTCCATAAAAACGAAAAAATCCGACGTTATCATGAAATCAAAAACCACTTTTCATTGGCTCAACTCCAATCGAATTAAACTGGCAATTCCCCATAAACGAACAAACCTGAAGTTATCATGAAATCAAAAATCACTTTTCATTGGTTCGATTCCAGTCGAATTAGACTAGCAACTCCCCAAAATTGAACAAAGCCAAAGTTATCATGAAATCAAGAACCACTTTTCATTGCCTCGATTCCAATCGAATAAGACTAACAATTCGCCAAAAAACGAACAAACCCGACGTCATCATGAAATCAAAAACCACATTTCATTGACTCGATTCCAATCGAATTAGACTAGCAATTCGCCAAAAATGAACAAACCCGAAGTTACCATGAAATCAAAAAATGCATTTCAATGGCTTGATTCCAATCGAATTAGACTCGTAATTCCTCAAAATTGAACGAAGCTGAAGTTATCATGAAATCAAGAACCTCTTTTCATTGGCTCGATTCCAAACGAATTAGACTAGCAATTCCTGAAAATCGAACAAAGCCGAAGTTATCATGAAATCAAGAATCACATTTCATTGCCTCGATTCCAATCGAATTTGACTAGCAATTCGCTAAAAAATGAACAAACCCGACTTTATCATGAAATCAAAAGCCACTTTTCATTGGCTTGATTCCAATCGAATTAAACTTGCAATTCCTCAAAAACGAACAAACCTGAAGTTATCATGAAATCAAAATCCAATTTTCATTGGCCCGATTCCAATCGAATTAGACTAGCAATTCCCTAAAATCGAACAAAGCCGAAGTTATCATGAAATCAAGAACCACTTTTAATTGCCTCGATTCCAATCGAATTAGGCTAGCAATTCGCCAAAAAACGAACAAACCCGACTTCATCATGAAATCAAAAACCTCTTTTCATTGGATCGATTCCAATCGAATTGGACTAGCAATCCGCCAAAAATGAACTAACCCGAAGTTATCATGAAGTCAAAAACCACTTTTCATTGGCTCGATTCCAATCTAATTAGACACGTAATTCGCTAAAAACGAACAAACCCGAAGTTTTCATGAAATCAAAAACCACTTTTCATTGGCTCGATTCAAATCGAATTAGACTAGCGATTCGCCGAAATCAAACACACCCGATGTTATCATGAAATCAAGAACCTCTTTTCATTAGCACGATTCTAATCGAATTAGAGTAGCCATTCGCCAAAAATGAACAAACCCGAAGTTATCGTGAAATCAAAAACCACTTTACATTGGCTCGATTCCAATCGAATTAGAATAGCAATTCCCCAAAAATGAAAAAACCCGACATTATCATGAAATCAAAAACCACTTTTCGTTCTCTCGATTCCAATCAAATTAAACTTACAATTCCCCAAAATGAACAAGCCTGAAGTTATCATGAAATTGAAAACCACTTTTCATAGGCTTGATTCCAATCGAATTAGACTAGCAATTCCCCAAAATCGAACAAAGCTGAAGTTATCATGAAATCAAAAACCGCTTTTCATTGGCTCGATACCAATCGAATTATACTAGTAATTCCACAAAAACAAACAAAGCCGAAGTTATCATGACATCAAGATCTAGTTTTCAATGCCTCGATTTCAATCGAATTTGACTAGCAATTCGCCAAAAATTGAACAAACCCGGCGTTATCATGAAATCTAAAACCACTTTTCATTGGCTCCATTCCAATCGAATTAAACTTGCAATTCGCCAAAAATGAACAAACTCGAAGTTACCATGAAATCAAAAACCGCTTTTCATTGGCTCGATTCCAATCGAATTAGACTAGTAATTCCCCAAAAATGAACAAAGCCGAAGTTATCATGAAATCAAGAACCACTATTCATTGCCTAAATTTAAATCGAATTAGACTAGCAATTCGCCAAAAAATGAACAAACCCGACGCTATTATGAAATCAAAAACCACTTTTCATTGGCTCCATTCCAATCGAATTAAACTTGCAATTCGCCAAAAATGAACAAACTCGAAGTTACCATAAAATCAAAAACCGCTTTTCATTGGCTCGATTCCAATCGAATTAGACTAGTAATTCCCCAAAAATGAACAAAGCCGAAGTTATCATGAAATCAAGAACCACTATTCATTGCCTCGATTTAAATCGAATTAGACTAGCAATTCGCCAAAAAATGAACAAACCCGACGCTATTATGAAATCGAAAACCACTTTTCATTGCCTCGATTCCAATAGAATTAGACTAGCAATTCGCCAAAAAATGAACAAACTCGACATTTTCATGAAATCAAAAACCACATTTCATTGACTAGATTCCAATCGAATTGGACTAGTAATTCGCCAAAAACGAACAAACCCGAAGTTACCATGAAATCAAAAACCGCTTTTCATTGGCTCGATACCAATCGAATTATACTAGTAATTCCACAAAAACAAACAAAGCCGAAGTTATCATGACATCAAGATCTAGTTTTCAATGCCTCGATTTCAATCGAATTTGACTAGTAATTCGCCAAAAATTGAACAAACCCGGCGTTATCATGAAATCAAAAACCACTTTTCATTGGCTCCATTCCAATCGAATTAAACTTGCAATTCGCCAAAAATGAACAAACTCGAAGTTACCATAAAATCAAAAACCGCTTTTCATTGGCTCGATTCCAATCGAATTAGACTAGTAATTCCCCAAAAATGAACAAAGCCGAAGTTATCATGAAATCAAGAACCACTATTCATTGCCTCGATTTAAATCGAATTAGACTAGCAATTCGCCAAAAAATGAACAAACCCGACGCTATTATGAAATCGAAAACCACGTTTCATTGGCTCGATTCCAATCGAATTAGACTAGCAATTCGCTAGAAATGAAGAAACCCGAAGTTATCATGAAATCAAAAACCTCTTTTCCTTGGCTCGATTCCAATCGAATTGGACTAGCAATTCTCCAAAAATGAACAGACTCGACGTTATCATGAAATCAAAAACCACTTTTCATTGGCTCGATTCCAATCGAATTAGACTTGCAATTCGCCAAAAAGAACAAACCTGAAGTTTTCATGAAATCAAAAACCACTTATCATTGGTTCGATTCCAATCGAATTAGACTAGCAATTCGCTAAAAATGAACAGACCCGAAGTTTTCATGAAACAAAAACATCTTTTCATTGACTCGATTCCAATCGAATTAGACTAGCAATTCGCCAAAAACGAACAAACCCGAAGTTATCATGAAATCAAAAACCTTTTTTCATTGGCTCGATTCCAATCGAATTAGACTAGCAATTCCTCAAAAAGGAACAAACCCGAAATTATCATGAAATCAAGAACCACTTTTCATTGGCTCGATTCCAATCTAATTAGACAAGCAATTCGCCAAAAAATGAACAAACCCAAAGTTATCATGAAATCAAAAACCACTTTTCATTACCCCGATTCCAATCGAATTAGACTAGCAATTCGCAAAAAATGAACAAACCCGAAGTTTTCATGTAATCAAAAACCACTTTTCATTGGCTCGATTCCAATCGAATTAGACTTGCGATTCGCCAAAAATAAACACACCCGACGCTATCATGAAATCAAGAACCTCTTTTCATTGGCTCGATTCTAATCGAATTAGAGTAGCTGCTCGCCAAAACTGAACACACCCGAAGTTACCGTGAAATCAAAAACCACTTTTAATTGGCTCGATTCCAATCGAATTAGACTAGCGAATCCCCAAAAATGAACAAACCCGACGTTATCATGAAATCAAAAATCACTTTTCATTGGCTCGATTTCAAACGAATTAGACTTGCTATTCCCCAAAAACTAACAAATGCGACGTTATCATGAAATCAAAAACCACTTTTCATTGGCTCGATTCAAATCAAATTAGACTAGCAATTCGCCAAAAATGAACAAACCGAAAGTTATCATGAAATCAAGAATTACTTTTCATTGCCTCAATTCCAATCGAATTAGACTAGCAATTCGCCTAAAAACGAACAAACCCGACGTTCTCATGAAATCAAAAATCACTTTTCATTGGTTCGATTCCAACCGAATTAGACTAGCAATTCGCCAAAAACGAACAAACCCGAAGTTATCATGAAATCAAAAACCTCTTTTCATTGGCTCGATTCCAATCGAATTAGACTAGCAATTCCCCAAAAATGAACAAACCCGAAGTTATCATGAAATCAAAAACCTCTTTTCATTGGCTCGATTCCAATCGAATTAGACTAGCAATTCCCCAAAAATGAACAAACCCGAAGTTATCGTGAAATTAAGAACCACTTTTCATTGGCTCGATTCCAATCGAATTAGAATTGCAATCCCACAAAAAGGAATAAACATTACGTTATCATGAAATCAAAAACCACTTTTCATTGGCTCGGTTACAAACGAATTATACTAGCAATTCGCCACAAACGAACAAACCCGAAGTTATCAACGAAGTCAAAAACCTCTTTTCATTGTCTCGATTCCAATCGAATTAAACTAGCAATTCCCCAAATATGAACAAAGCCGAAGTTATCATGAAATCAAGAACCACTTTTCATTGGCTCAATTCCAATCGAATTATACTAGTAATTCGCCAAAAAACGAACCAACTCGACGTTTTCATGAAATCAAAAACCACTTTTCATTGGCTCAATTTCAATCAAATTAGAATAGCAATTCCCAAAAAAGGAATAAACCTGACGTTATCATGAAATCAAAAACCACTTTTCATTGGCTCGATTCACAACGAATTATACTAGCAATTTGCCAAAAACGAACAAATCCGATGTTATCAATGAAATCAAAAACCTATTTTCATTGTCTCGATTCAAATCGAATTAGACTAGAAATTTCCCAAAAAGGAATAAACCCGAAGTTATCATGAAATCAAGAACCACTTTTCATTGGCTCGATTCCAATCGAATTTGACTAGCAATTCACTAAAAAACGAACAAACCCAAAGTTATCATGAAATCAAAAACCACTTTTCATTGCCACAATTCCAATCGAATTTGACTAGGAATTCGCTAAAAACGAACAAACCCGAAGTTTTCACGAAATCAAAAACCATGTTTCATTGGCTCGATTCCAATCGAATGGGATTGGCAATTCGCCAAAAAAGGAACAAACCCGACGTTTTCATGAAATCAAAAACCTCTTTTCATTGTCCCAATTCCAGTCGAATTAGACTAACAATTTCCCAAAAATGAACAAACTCGATGTTATCATGAAATAAAAAACCACTTTTCATTGGCTCGATTCCAATCGAATTAGACTAGCAATTCGCCAAAAATGAACTAACCCGAAATTATCATGAAATCAAAAACCACTTTTCAATGGCACGATTCCAATCGAATGAGACTAGTAATTCCCCAAAAATAAACAAACCCGAAGTTATCATGAAATCAAGAACCACTTTTCATTGGCTCGATTCCAATCGAGTTAGACTAGCAATTTGCCTTAAAACGAACAAACCCGAAGTTATCATGAAATCTAAAATCACTTTTCATTGCCTCGATTCCAATCGAATTAGACTACCAATTCGCCAAAAACAAACAGACCCGAAGTTTTCATGAAATCAAAAACCACCTTTCATTGGTAAGATTTCAATCGAATTAGACTAGCAATTCGCCAAAAATGAGCACACCCGATGTTATCATGAAATAAAGAACCTCTTTTCATTGGCTCGATTCCAATCGAATTAGACTAGCAACTCCCTAAAAACGAACAAGCCTGATGTTTTCATGAAATCAAAGATACGTTTCATTAGCTCGATTCTAATCGAATTGGACTAGCAATTTGCCAAAAATGAACACACCCGATGTTATCATTAAATCAAGAACCTCTTTTCATTTGCTCGATTCTATTCGAATTAGAGTAGCACTTCGCCAAAAACGAACAAACCCGGAGTTATCATGAAATCCAAAACCACTTTTCATTGGCTCGATTCAAATTGATTTAGACAAAAAATTCCCCAAAAATGAAGAAACTCTACATTACCATGAAATCAGAAACCACTTTTCAATGGCTCGATTCCAATAGAATTAGACTACCAATTCGCCAAAAACGAACTAACCCGAAGTTATCATGAAATCCAAAATAACTTTTCATTGGCTCGATTCCAATCGAATTAGACTAGCAATTCGCCAAAAATGAACAAATCCAAACGTATCATGAAATAAAGAACCACTTTTCATTGGCTCGATTCCAATCGAATTAGACTAGCAATTCCCCAAAAATGAACAAACCCGATGTTTTCATGAAATCAAAAACCACGTTTCATTGGCTCGATTCCAATCGAATTGGACTAGCAATTTGCCAAAAATGAACACACCCGATGTTATCCTGAAATCAAGAACCTCTTTTCATTGGCACGATTCTAATCGTATTAGAGTAGTAGTTTGCCAAAATTGAACAAACCCGAAGTTACCGTGAAATCAAAAACCACTTTTAATTGGCTCGATTCCAATCAAATTAGACCAGCAATTCCCCAAAAACTAACAACCCCGACGTTGTCATGAAATAAAAAATCACTTTTCATTGCCTCGATTCCAATCGAATTAGACCAGCAATTCGCCAAAAATGATTTAATCCAAGGTTATCATGAAATCAAGAACCACTTTTCATTGGCTTGATTCCAATCGAATTAGACTAGCAATTCGCCAAAGAACGAACAAACCCGAAGTTTTCATGAAATCAAAAACGACTTTTCATTGACTCGATTCCAATCGAATTAGAATAACAATTCCCCAAAAAGGAATAAAATTAACGTTATCATGAAATCAAAAATCACTTTTCATTGGCTCGATTCCAATCGAATTAGACTGGCAATTCGCCAAAAAAAGAACAAACCTGACGTTTTCATGAAATCAAAAACCACATTTGATTGACTCGATTCCAATCGAATTGGACTAGCAATTCGCCAAAAATGAACAAATACGAAGTTATCATGAAATCAAAAACCACTTTTCATTGGCTCGATTCCAATCGAATCAGTCTAGCAATTCCCCAAAAATGAACACACTCGATGTTATCATGAAATCAAGAACCACTTTTCATTGGCTCGATTCCAATCGAATTAGACTAGCAATTCCCCAAAAACGAGCAATCCTGATGTTTTCATGAAATCAAAAACCACGTTTCATTGGCTCGATTCCAATCGAATTGGACTAGCAAATTGCCAAAAATGAACACACCTAATGTTATCCTGAAATCAAGAACCTCTTTTTATTGGCTCGATTCTAATCGAATTAGAGTAGGAGTTCGCCAAAATTGAACAAGCCCGAAGTTACCGTGAAATCAAAAACCACTTTTAATTGGCTCGATTCCAATCAAATTAGACCAGCAATTCCCCAAAAACTAACAACCCCGACGTTATCATGAAATAAAAAATCACTTTTCATTGCCTCGATTCCAATCGAATTAGACCAGCAATTCGCCAAAAATGATTTAACCCAAGGTTATCATGAAATCAAGAACCACTTTTCATTGGCTTGATTCTGATCGAATTAGACTAGCAATTCGCCAAAGAACGAACAAACCCGAAGTTTTCATGAAATCAAAAACCACTTTTCATTGACTCGATTCCAATCGAATTAGAATAACAATTCCCCAAAAAGGAATAAACTTGACGTTATCATGAAATCAAAAAACACTTTTCATTGGCTCGATTCCAATTGAATTAGATTAGCAATTCGCCAAAAAAAGAACAAACCCGACGTTTTCATGAAATCAAAAACCACATTTGATTGACTCGATTCCAATCGAATTGGACTAGCAATTCGCCAAAAACGAACAAATACGAAGTTATCATGAAATCAAAAACCACTTTTCATTGGCTCGATTCCAATCGAATCAGTCTAGCAATTCCCCAAAAATGAACACACCCGATGTTATCATGAAATCAAGAACCACTTTTCATTGGCTCGATTCCAATCGAATTAGACTAGCAATTCCCCAAAAACTAACAATCCCGATGTTTTCATGAAATCAAAAACCACGTTTCATTGGCTCGATTCCAATCGAATTGGACTAGCAATTTGCCAAAAACGAACACACCCGATGTTATCCTGAAATCAAGAACCTCTTTTTATTGGCTCGATTCTAATCGAATTAGAGTAGGAGTTCGCCAAAATTGAACAAGCCCGAAGTTACCGTGAAATCAAAAACCACTTTTAATTGGCTCGATTCCAATCAAATTAGACCAGCAATTCCCCACAAACTAACAACCCCGACGTTGTCATGAAATAAAAAATCACTTTTCATTGCCTCGATTCCAATCGAATTAGACCAGCAATTCCCCAAAAATGATTTAACCCAAAGTTATCATGAAATCAAGAACCACTTTTCATGGGCTTGATTCTGATCGAATTAGACTAGCAATTCCCCAATGAACGAACAAACCCGAAGTTTTCATGAAATCAAAAACCACTTTTCATTGACTCGATTCCAATAGAATTAGAATAACAATTCCCCAAAAAGGAATAAACTTGACGTTATCATGAAATCAAAAATCACTTTTCATTGGCTCGATTCCAATCGAATTAGACTAGCAATTCGCCAAAAAAAGAACAAACCCGACGTTTTCATGAAATCAAAAACCACATTTGATTGACTCGATTCCAATCGAATTGGACTAGCAATTCGCCAAAAACGAACAAATACAAAGTTATCATGAAATCAAAAACCACTTTTCATTGGCTTGATTCCAATCGAATTCGTCTAGCGATTCCCCAAAAACGAACACACCCGATGTTATCATGAAATCAAGAACCACTTTTCATTGGCTCGATTCCAATCGAATTAGACTCGCAATTCCCCAAAAATGAACAAACCCAATGTTTTCATGAAATCAAAAACCACGTTTCATTGGCTCGATTCCAATCGGATTGGACTAGCAATTTGCCAAAAATGAACACACCCGATGTTATCCTGAAATCAAGAACCTCTTTTCATTGGCTCGATTCTAATCGAATTAGAGTAGCAGTTGCCAAAATTGAACAAGCCCGAAGTTACCGTGAAGTCAAAAACCACTTTTAATTGGCTCGATTCCAATCAAATTAGACCAGCAATTCCCCAAAAACTAACAACCCCGACGTTGTCATGAAATAGAAAATCACTTTTCATTGCCTCGATTCCAATCGAATTAGACCAGCAATTCGCCAAAAATAATTTAACCCAAAGTTATCATGAAATCAAGAACCACTTTTCATTGGCTTGATTCCAATCGAATTAGACTAGCAATTCGCCAAAGAACGAACAAACCCGAAGTAATCATGAAATCGAAAAACACGTTTCATGGCTCGATTCCAATCGAATTAGACTAGCAACTCACCTAAAATGAACAAACCCGATGTTATCATGAAATAAAAAACCACATTTGATTGACTCAATTCCAATCGAATTAGACTAGCAATTCGCCAAAAAAAGAACAAACCCGACGTTTTCATGAAATCAAAAACCACATTTGATTGACTCAATTCCAATCGAATTGGACTAGCAATTCGCCAAAAACGAACAAATACGAAGTTATCATGAAATCAAAAACCACTTTTCATTCGCTCGATTCCAATCGAATTAGTCTAGCAATTCCCCAAAAACGAACACACTCGATGTTATCATGAAATCAAGAACCACTTTTCGTTGGCTCGATTCCAATCGAAGTAGACTAGCAATTCGCCAAAAAACGAACAAACCCAACGTTTTCATTAAATCAAAAACCACTTTTCATTGGCTCGATTACAATCGAATTAGAATAGCAATTCCATAAAATGGAATAAACCTGACGTTATCATGCAATCAAAAACAACTTTTCATTGGGACGATTCCAATCCAATTAGACTAGCAATTCGCCAAAAGACGAACAAACCCAAAGTTATTATGAAATCTAAAATCACTTTTCATTGGCTCGATTCCAATCAAATTAGACTTGCAATTCGCTAGAAACGAACAAACCCGAAGTTTTCATGAAATCAAAAACCACTTTCCATTGGCTTGATTCCAATTGAATTAGACTAGGAATTCGCCAAAAATGAACACATCTAATGTTATCATGAAATCAAGAACCTCTTTTCATTGGCCCGATTCTAAACGAATTAGAGTAGCAGTTTACAAAAAAAGAACAAACCCAAAGTTTACATGAAATCAAAAATCACTTTTCATTGTCTTCATTCCAATCAAATTAGACTAGTAATTTCCCAAAAATGAACAAACGTGACATTATCATGAAATCAAAAACCACTTTTCATTGGCTCGATTCCAATCGAATTAGACTAGCAATTCGCCAAAAATGAACTAACCCGAAGCTATCATGAAATCAAAAACCACTTTTCATTGGCTCAATTCTAATCGAATTAGACTTGCAATTTCCCAAAAATGAACAAACTCGACGTTGTCATGAAATCAAAATCCACTTTTCATTAGCTCGATTCGAATCGAATTAGACTAGCAATTCGCCAAAAATGAACTAACCCAAAGTTATCATGAAATCAAAAACCACTTTTCATTGAATAGATCCCAATCGAATTAGACTAGCAATTCCCCAAAAAGAACAAACCCGACGTTGTCATGAAATCAAAATCCACTTTTCATTGGCTTGATTCCAATCGAATTAGACTTGCAATTCCCCAAAAATGAACACACTCGATCTAATCATGAAATCAAGAGCCTCTTTTCATTGACTCGACTCTGATCGAATTAGAGTAGCAGTTCGCCAAAAATGAACAAACCTGAAGTTACCCTGAAATCAAAAACCACTTTTAATTGGCACGATTCCAATCGAATTAGACTAGTAATTCCATAAAAATGAAGAAACCCAACGTTATCCTGGAAACAAAATCCACATTTCGTTGACTCGATTCCAATCGAATTAGACAAGCAATTCGCCAAAAACGAACAAATACGAAGTTATCTTGAAATCAAAAATCGCTTTTCACTGGCTCGAATCCAATCGAATTAGTCTAGCAATTCCCCAAGAATGAACACACCCGATGTTATCATGAAATCCAGAACCTCTTTTCATTGGCTCGATTCTAATCGAATTAGAGTAGCAGTTTACC
>NW_019263183.1:0-17990 GCF_002742605.1 Olea europaea var. sylvestris
GAAGTATTCATGAAATCAAAAACCACTTTTCATTGGCTCGATTCCAATCGAATAAGACTAGCAATTCCCCAAAAAAGAACAAACCTGAAGTTATCGTGAAATCAAAAACCACTTTTCATTGGCTCGATTCCAATCGAATTAGACTAGCAATTTGCCAAAAATGATTGAACCCGAAGTTATCATGAAATCAAAAATCAATTTTTATTTGTTCAATTCCAATCCAATTACACTAGCAATTCTCCAAAAAAGAACAAAGCCGACATTATCAAGAAATCAAAAACCACTTTCATTGGCTTGATCCGAATCGAATTAGACTAGCGATTCCCCAAAAATGAAAAGCCCGAAGTTATCGTGAAATCAAAAACCACTTTTCGTTGGCTCGATTCTAATCGAATTTAACTAGCAGTTTGCCAAATATGAACAAACCCGAAGTTATAATGAAATCAAAAATCACTTTTCATTATCTCGATTCCAATCAAATTAGACTAGCAATTCGCCAAAAATGAATGAACCCGAAGTTATCTAGAAATCAAAATCACTTTTCATTGGCTCGATGTCAAACGAATTAGACAAGCAGTTCATCGAAGAAAAAAGCCTGAAGTTATCTTGAAATCAAACACCACTTTTCATTGGGTCGATTCCAATTGAATTGGACTAACAATTTGCCAAAAAGGAATAGACCCGAAGTTATCACGAAATCAAAAATAACTTTTCATTAGCTCGATTCCAATTGAATTTGACAAGAAATTCGTCGAAAAGAAACAAACCCAAAGTAATCATGAAATCAAAAACCACTTTTGATTGGCTCCATTCCAATCGAATTAGACTGGCAATTCGACAAAAACGACCCAACCCGAATTTATCAAGAAATCAAAAACCACTTTTCATTGGCTCGACTCCAATCAAATTAGACTAGTAATTTGCTAAAAATGATCAAACCTGAAGTTTTCATGAAATCAAAAATCACTTTTCATTGGCTCGATTCCAATCGAATAAGACTAGCAATTCCCCAAAAAAGAACAAACCCGAAGTTATCATAAAATCAAAAACCACTTTTCATTTGCTCGATTCCAATCGAATTGGACTAGCAATTCGCCAAAAATGAATAAACCCCAAGTTATTCAGAAATCAAAACCACGTTTCATTGGCTCGATTCCAAACGAATTGGAGTAGCAATTCGTCCAAAACAAACAAACCCGAAATTATCAAGAAATTAAAAACCACTTTTCATTGGCTCCATTCCAATCCAATTAGACTAGCAATTTGCCAAAAACGGACAAACCCGAAGTTATCCTGAAATCAAAAACCACTTTTTATTGGCTCGATTCCAATCGAATTAGGCTAGCAATTCGTCAAAAATGAACAAACTCGAAGTTATAATGAAATCAAGAACAACTTTTCATTAGCTCGATTCCAATCGAATTAGACAAGCAATTCGTCGAAAATGAACAAACCCGAAGTTATAAGGAAATCAAAAACCACTTTTCGTCGGCTCCATTCCAAACGAATAAAACAAGCAACTTGCCGAAAACGAACAGACCCGAAGTTATCATGAAAACAAAAATCACTTTTCATTGGCTCGATTCCAATCTAATTAGACTAGCAATTTGCCAAAAACGAAGAAACCCGAAGTTATCATAAAATCAAAAGCCACTTTTCACTGGCTTGATTCCAATCGAATTAGACTAGCAATTTGCCAAAAATGATCGAACCCAAAGTTATCATGAAATCAAAAATCAGTTTTCATGTGCTCGATTCCAATCGAATTACACTAGCAATTCTCCAAAAAAGAACAAAGCCGACGTTATCATGAAATCAAAAACCACTTTCATTGGCTTGATCCGAATCGAATTAGACTAGCGATTTCCCAAAAACGAACAAACCCGAAGTTATCGTGAAATCAAAAACCACATTTCGTTGGCTCGATTCCAATCGAATTTAACTAGCAGTTTGCCAAAAATGAACAAACTCAAAGTTATAATGAAATCAAAAATCACTTTTCATTAGCTCGATTCCAATCGAATTAGAATAGCAATTCGCCAAAAATGAATGAACCCGAAGTTATCTAGAAATCAAAATCACTTTTCATTGGCTTGATTTCAAACGAATTAGACTAGCAGTTTGTCGAAAAAACAAGCCCGAAGTTATCATGAAACCAAAAACCACTTTTCATTGGCTCGATTCCAATCGAATTAGGCTACCAATTTGCCGAAACAAATAAACCCGAAGTTATCATGAAAATAAAAACCGCTTTTCATTGGCTCGGTTGCAATCGAATTAGACTAACAATTCGCCAAAAGCAAACGAACCGAAAGTTATCATGACAACAAAAACCACTTTACATTGCCTCGATTCCAATCGAATTAGACAAGCAATTCGTCAAAAAGAAACAAACCCAAATTTATCATGAAATCAAAGACCACTTTCCCTTGGCTCGATTCCAATCGAATTAGACCAGCAATTCGTCGAAAACGAACAAGCCCGAAGTTTTCCTGAAATCAAAATCCACTTTTTATTGGCTCGATTCCAATCGAATTGGACTAGCAAATCGCTAAAAACAAACAAACCTGAAGTTATCGTGAAATCAAAAACTACTTTTCGTTGGCTCGATTCCAGTTGAATTAGACCAGCAATTTGCCAAAAACGAACAAGGCCGAAGTTTTCATGAAATCGTAAACCACTTTTCATTGGCTTGATTCCAATCGAATTAGACTAGCAATTTGACGAAAACGATAATAGTAGAAGTTATAATGAAATCAAACACCACTTTCCATTGGCTTGATTCCAATCGAATTAGACTAGCAATTTGACGAAAACGATAATAGTAGAAGTCATCATGAAATCAAAAACCACTTTCCATTGGCTCGATTCCAATCGAATTAGACAAGCAATTCGCTGAAAACAAACAAACCCTAAATTATAATGAAATCAAAAACCACTTTATGTTAGCTCAATTCTAATCGACTTGGCCTAGCAATTCGCCAAAAAACAACAAACCTGAAGTTATCATGAAATCAAACACAACTTTTCATTGGCCCATTTCCAATCGAATTAGACTGACACTTCGCTAAAAACGAAGAGACCCGAAGTTATCATGAAATCAACGACTTTTCATTAGCTCGATTCCAATCGAATTAGAAAAGAAATTCGTTGAAAACAAACAAACCCGAAGTAATCATGAAATCAAAAACCACTTTTGATTGGCTCCATTCCAATCGAATAAAACTAGCAATTTGTCGAAAACGAACACACCCTATGTTATCATGAAAACAAAAACCACTTTTCATTGGCTCGATTCCAATCGAATTAGACTAGAAATTTCCCAAAAATGAAGAAACCCGAAGTTATCATGAAATCAAAAGCCACTTTTCATTAGCTCGATTCCAATCGAATTAGACTAGTAATTTGTCGAAAATGATCAAACCCGAAGTTATCATGAAATCAAAAATCACTTTTCATTTGCTCGATTCCAATCGAATTAGACTGGTAATTCGACAAAAACAACCCAACTCGAATTTCTCAAGAAATCAAAAAGCACTTTTCATTGGCTCGATTCAAATCAAATTAGACTAGCAATTCGCTGAAAATGATCAAACCCGAAGTTTTCATGAAATCATAAATCACTTTTCATTGGCTCGATTCCAATCGAGTTAGACTAGCAATTCGCCAAAAAAGAACAAACCCGAAGTTATCGTGAAATCAAAAACCACTTTTCATTGGCTCAATTCCAATCGAATTAGACTAGCAATTCGCCAAAAACGAACAAACCCGAAGTGTTCATGAAATCAAAAATCACTTTTCATTGGCTTGATTCCAATTGAATTAGACTAGCAATTCGCCAAAAATGAATAAACCCCAAGTTATCTAGAAATCAAAACCACTTTTCATTGGCTCGATTCCAAACGAATTGGACTAGCAATTCATCGAAAACAAACAAACCCAAAGTTATCTAGAAATCAAAATCACTTTTCATTGGCTCGATTCCAAATGAATTAGAGTAGAAGTTCGTAAAAAAAAGCCCGAAGTTATTATGAAATCAAAAACCACTTTTCATTGGCTCGATTCCAATCGAATTAGACCAGCAATTCGCCAAAAATGAACAAGCCCAAAGTTTTAATGAAATCGAAAACAACTTTTCATTGGCTCGATTCCAATCGAATTAGACTAGCAATTTGCCGAAAACGATCAAACCCGAAGTCATCATGAAATCAAAAACAACTTTTCATTGGCTCGATTCCAATCGAATTAGACTAGCAATTCGATAAAAACAAACCAACCCGAAGTTATCATCAAATCAAAAACCAATTTTCATTGGCTCAATTCCAATCGAATTAGACTAGCAACATGCTGAAAATGATCAAACCCGAAGTTTTCATGAAATCAAAAACACTTTTCATTGGCTCAATTCCAATCGAATTAGACTAGCAATTCTTCAAAAAAGAACAAAGCCGACGTTATCATGAAATCAAAAACTACTTTTCATTGGCTTGATTGGAATTGAATTAAACTAGCGATTCGCCAAAAACAAACAAACCCGAAGTTATCGTGAAATCAAAAAACACTTTTCGTGGGCTCGATTCCAATTCAATTTGGCTAGTAGTTTTCCAAAAATGAACAAACCCGAAGTTATAATGAAATCTAAAATCACTTTTCATTAGCTCGATTCCAATCGAATCAGACTAGCAATTCGCCAAATATGAATGAACCCGAGGTTATCTAGAAATCAAAATCACTTTTCATTGGCTTGATTTCAAACGAATTAGACTAGCAGTTTGTCGAAAAAACAAGCCCGAAGTTATCATGAAACCAAAAACCACTTTTCATTCGCTCGATTCCAATCGAATTAGGCTACCAATTTGCCGAAACAAATAAACCCGAAGTTATCATGAAAATAAAAACCGCTTTTCATTGGCTCGGTTGCAATCGAATTAGACTAACAATTCGCCAAAAGCAAACGAACCGAAAGTTATCATGACAACAAAAACCACTTTACATTGCCTCGATTCCAATCGAATTAGACAAGCAATTCGTCAAAAAGAAACAAACCCAAATTTATCATGAAATCAAGACCACTTTCCCTTGGCTCGATTCCAATCGAATTAGACCAGCAATTCGTCGAAAACGAACAAGCCCGAAGTTTTCCTGAAATCAAAATCCACTTTTTATTGGCTCGATTCCAATCAAATTGGACTAGCAAATCGCTAAAAACAAACAAACCTGAAGTTATCATGAAATCAAAACTACTTTTCGTTGGCTCGATTCCAGTTGAATTAGACCAGCAATTTGCCAAAAACGAACAAGGCCGAAGTTTTCATGAAATCGAAAACCACTTTTCATTGGCTTGATTCCAATCGAATTAGACTAGCAATTTGACGAAAACGATAATAGTAGAAGTTATAATGAAATCAAACACCACTTTCCATTGGCTTGATTCCAATCGAATTAGACTAACAAATCACCAAAAATGAACAAAACCGAGTCATCATGAAATCAAAAACCACTTTCCATTGGCTCGAATCAAATCGAATTAGACAAGCAATTCGCTGGAAACAAACAATCCCTAAATTATAATGAAATCAAAAACCACTTTATGTTAGCTCAATTCTAATCGACTTGGCCCAGCAATTCGCCAAAAAACAACAAACCTGAAGTTATCATGAAATCAAACACAACTTTTAATTGGCCCATTTCCAATCGAATTAGACTGACACTTCGCTAAAAACGAAGAGACCCGAAGTTATCATGAAATCAAAAACAACTTTTCATTAGCTCGATTCCAATCGAATTAGAAAAGAAATTCGTTGAAAACAAACAAACCCGAAGTAATCATGAAATCAAAAACCACTTTTGATTGGCTCCATTCCAATCGAATAAAACTAGCAATTTGTCGAAAACGAACACACCCTATGTTATCATGAAAACAAAAACCACTTTTCATTGGCTCGATTCCATTCGAATTAAATTAGAAATTTCCCAAAAATGAAGAAACCCGAAGTTATCATGAAATCAAAAGCCACTTTTCATTAGCTCGATTCCAATCGAATTAGACTAGTAATTTGCCGAAAATGATCAAACCCGAAGTTATCATGAAATCAAAAATCACTTTTCATTTGCTCGATTCTAATCGAATTAGACTGGTAATTCGGCAAAAACGACCCAACCCGAATTTCTCAAGAAATCAAAAAGTACTTTTCATTGGCTCGATTCCAATCAAATTAGACTAGCAATTCGCTGAAAATGATCAAACCCGAAGTTTTCATGAAATCATAAATCACTTTTCATTGGCTCGATTCCAATCGAATTAGACTAGCAATTTGCCAAAAAAGAACAAACCTGAAGTTATCGTGAAATTAAAAACCACTTTTCATTGGCACGATTCCAATCGAATTAGACTAGCAATTCGCCAAAAACGAACAAACCCGAAGTGTTCATGAAATCAAAAATCACTTTTCATTGGCTTGATTCCAATTGAATTAGACTAGCAGTTCGCCAAAAATGAATAAACCCCAAGTTATCTAGAAATCAAAACCACTTTTCATTGGCTCGATTCCAAACGAATTGGACTAGCAATTCATCGAAAACAAACAAACCCAAAGTTATCTAGCAATCAAAATCACTTTTTATTGGCTCGATTCCAAATGAATTAGAGTAGAAGTTCGTAAAAAAAAGCCCGAAGTTATTATGAAATCAAAAACCACTTTTCATTGGCTCGATTCCAATCGAATTAGACCAGCAATTCGCCAAAAATGAACACGCCCGAAGTTTTAATGAAATCGAAAACAACTTTTCATTTGCTCGATTCCAATCGAATTAGACTAGCAATTTGTCGAAAACGATCAAACCCGAAGTCATCATGAAATCAAAAACAACTTTTCATTGGCTCGATTCCAATCGAATTAGACTAGCAATTCGATAAAAACAAACCAACCCGAAGTTATCATCAAATCAAAAACCAATTTTCATTGGCTCAATTCCAATCGAATTAGACTAGCAACATGCTGAAAATGATCAAACCCGAAGTTTTCATGAAATCAAAAACACTTTTCATTGGCTCAATTCCAATCGAATTAGACTAGCAATTCTTCAAAAAAGAACAAAGCCGACGTTATCATGAAATCAAAAACTACTTTTCATTGGCTTGATTGGAATTGAATTAAACTAGCGATTCGCCAAAAACAAACAAACCCGAAGTTATCGTGAAATCAAAAAACACTTTTCGTGGGCTCGATTCCAATTCAATTTGACTAGTAGTTTTCCAAAAATGAACAAACCCGAAGTTATAATGAAATCTAAAATCACTTTTCACTAGCTCGATTCCAATCGAATCAGACTAGCAATTCGCCAAAAATGAATGAACCCGAGGTTATCTAGAAATCAAAATCACTTTTCATTGGTTCGATTCCAAACGAATTAGACTAGCAGTTCGTCGAAAAAAACAAGCCCGAAGTTATCATGAAACCAAAAACCACTTTTCACTGGCTCGATTCCAATCGACTTAGGCTACCAATTTGCTGAAACGAACAAACCCGAAGTTATCATTAAAATAAAAACCGCTTTTCATTGGCTCAATTGCAATCGAATTAGACTAACAATTCGCCAAAAGCAAACGAACCGAAAGTTATCATGAAAACAAAAACCACCTTTCATTGCCTCGATTCCAATCGAATTAGACAAGCAATTTGTCAAAAAGAAACAAACCCAAATTTATCAAGAAATGAAAAACCACTTTTCCTTGGCTCGATTCCAATCGAATTAGACTAGCAATTCGTCGAAAACGAACAAGCCCGAAGTTTTCATGAAATCAAAAACCACTTTTCATTGGCTCGATTCCAATCGAATTGGACTAGCAATTCGCTAAAAACAAACAAACCTAAAGTTATCATGAAATTAAAAACAACTTTTCATTGGCTCGATTCCAGTCGAATTAGACCAGCAATTCGCCAAAAACGAACAAGCCCGAAGTTTTCATGAAATCGAAAACCACTTTTCATTGGCTCGATTCCAATCGAATTAGACTAGCAATTCGTCGAAAACGATCAAAGCCGAAGTCATCACGAAATCAAAAACAACTTTTCATTGGCTCGATTCCAATCGAATTAGACTAGCAATTTGTCGAAAATGATCAAACCCGAAATTATCATGAAATAAACAACCACTTTTCATTTGCTATATTCCAATCGAATTAGACTGGCAATTCGACAAAAACGACCCAACCCGAATTTATCAGGAAATCAAAAACCACTTTTCATTGGCTCGATTCCAAACCAATTAGACTAGCAATTTGCTGAAAATGATCAAACCCGAAGTTTTCATGAAATCAAAAACAACTTTTCATTAGCTCGATTCCAATCAAATTAGACAAGAAATTCGTTGAAAATAAACAAACCCAAAGTAATCATGAAATCAAAAACCACTTTTCATTGGCTCCATTCCAATCGAATTAGACTAGTAATTCACCAAAAATGAATAAACACGAAGTGTTCATGAAATCAAAAACCACTTTTCATTAACTCGATTCCAATCGAATTAGACTTGCAATACACCAAAAATGAATAAACCTCAAGTTTTCTAGAAATCAAAACCACTTTTCATTGGCTCGATTCCAAACGAATTGGACTAGTAATTCATCGAAAACAAAGAAACCTGAAGTTATCAAGAAATCAAAAACCACTTTTCATTGGCTCCATTCCAATCGAATTAGACTAGCGATTGGCCCAAAATGAACAAACCCAAAGTTATCATGAAAACAAAAACCACTTCTCATTGGCTCGATTCAAATCGAATTACACTAGCAATTTTTCAAAAATGAACAAACCCGAAGTTATAATGAAATCAAAAACAACTTTTCAATAGCTCTATTCCAATCAAATTAGACTAGCAATTTGTCGAAAATGATCAAACCCGAAGTCATTAAGAAATCAAAAACAACTTTTCATTGACTCGATTCCAATCGAATTAGACTAGCAATTCGACAAAAAATAAACCAACCCGAAGTTATCATCAAATCAAAAACCAAATTTCGTTGGCTCGATTCCAATAGAATTGGACTAGCAATTTGCCGAAAATGATCAAACCCGAATTTTTCATGAAATCAAAAACCACTTTTCATTTGCTCGATTCGAATCGAATTAGACTAGCAATTAGCCGAAATTGAACAAACCCAAAGTTATCATGAAATCAAAAACAACTTTCATTGGCTCGATTCTAATCAAATTAGACTGGCAATTCGTCGAAAATGATCAACCCCGAACTTATCATGAAATCAAAAACCACTTTTCATTGGCTTGGTTCCAATCGAATTAGACTAGCAATTTTTCGAAAACGATCAGGGCCGGAGTTAACATGAAATCGAAAACCACATATCATTGGCTCGATTCCAATCGAATTAGATTAGCAATTTTTCGAAAATGATAAGACCCGAAATTATCATGTAATCCAAAGCCACTTTTCATTGGCTCGAATCCAATCGAAATAGATTAGCAATTGCTGAAAATGATCAAACCCAAAGTTATCATGAAATAAAAAACCACTTTTCATTGGCTCGATTCCAATCAAGTTAGACTAGCAATTAGCTGAAAACGAACAAACCTGAAGTTATCATGAAATCAAAAACCACTTTTCATTGGCTTGGTTCCAATCGAATTAGACTAGCAATTTTTCGAAAACGATCAGACCCGGAGTTAACATGAAATCGAAAACCACATATCATTGGCTCGATTCCAATCGAATTAGACTAGCAATTTTTCGAAAATGATAAGACCCGAAATTATCATGTAATCAAAAGCCACTTTTCATTGGCTCGAATCCAATCGAAATAGATTAGCAATTGCTGAAAATGATCAAACCCAAAGTTATCATGAAATAAAAAACCACTTTTCATTGGCTCGATTCCAATCAAGTTAGACTAGCAATTAGCTGAAAACGAACAAACCTGAAGTTATCATGAAATCAAAAACCACTTTTCATTTGCTCGATTCCAATCGAATTAGACTAGCAATTCGTCAAAAACGAACAAACCCAAAGTTATCATGAAATCAAAAACTACCTTTCATTGGCTCGATTCCAATCGAATTAGACCAGCATTACATAAAAATGAACAAACTCTAAGTTATCATGAAATCAAAAATCACTTTTCATTGGCTCGATTCCAATCGAATTAGACTAGCAATTTACCAAAGACAAACAAACTTGATGTTATTAAGAAATCGAAACCCACTTTTCATTGGCTCAATTCCAATAGAATTGGTCTAGTAATTCATCGAAAATGATCAAACCCGAATTTATCATGAAATCGAAAACCACTTTCAATTTGCTCGATTCCAATCGAATTAGACTAGCATTTCGCCAAAAATGAACAAACCCGAAGTTATCATGAAATCCAAAACCACTTTTCATTGGCACGATTCCAATCGAATTAGACTAGCATTACGCAAAAAACAAACAAACCTGAAGTTATCATGAAATCAAAAATCACTTTTCATTGGCTCGTTTCCAATCGAATTAGACTAGCAATTTTTGAAAATGATCAAGTCCAAAGTTATCATGAAATTGAAACCACTTTTCATTGGCTCAATTCCAACCGAATTAGACTAGCAATTCGCCAAAAAACCAAACCCGAAGTCTTCCTAAAATCAAAAGCTACTTTTCATTGTCTCGATTCCAATCGAATTAGACTGGCATTTTGCCAAAGATGAACAATCCCGATGTTATCATGAAATCGAAAGCGACTTTTCATTGGCTCGATTCCAATAGAATTGGACTACCAATTTGCAGAAAATGATCAAACCCGAATTTATCATGAAATCAAAAACCACTTTTCATTAGCTCAATTCCAATCGAATAATGAAATCGAAAACCATTTTTCATTTGCTCGATTCCAATTGAAATAGACTAGCAATTTGTCAAAAACAATCAAACCCGAAGTTAACATAAAATCGAAAACCACTTTTCATTGGCTCGATTCCAATCAAATTAGACTAGCAACTTTTCCAAAACGATCAAACCCGAAGTTATCATGAAATCAAAAACCACTTTTCATTGGCTCGATTCCAATCAAATTAGACTAGCAATTAGCCGAAAACGAATAAACTCGAAGTTATCATGTAATCAAAAACCAATTTTCATTGGCTCGATTCCAATCGAATTAGACTAGCAATTCGTCAAAAATGAACAAACCCGAAGTTATCATGAAATCAATAACTACTTTTCAATGGCTCGATTCCAATCGAATTAGACTAGCAATACGTAAAAAAAGAACAAACCCTGAGTTATCATGAAATCAAAAACCACTTTTCATTGGCTCAATACCAATCGAATTAGACCAGCAAGTTTCGAAAATGATCAAATCTGAATTTATCATGAAATCAAAACCATTTTTCATTGGCTTGATTCCAATTGAATTAGACTAGCAATTCACCAAAAATGAACAAACCCGATGTTATCATGAAATCAAAAACCACTTTTCATTGGCTCGATTCCAATCGAATTAGACTAGAAATTCATCAATAACGAACGAACCCAAAGTTCTCATGTAATCAAAAACTACTTTTCATTGGCTCGATTCCAATCGAATTAGACTAGCAATACGCAAAAAATGAACAAACCTAAAGTTATCATAAAATCAAAAACCACTTTTCATTGGCTCAATACCAATCGAATTAGACTAGCAAGTTCCGAAAATGATCAAATCCGAATTTATCATGAAATCAAAACAACTTTTCATTGGCTCGATTCCAATCGAATTAGACTAGCAATTCACCAAAAATGAACAAACCCGATGTTATCACGAAATCAAAAACCACTTTTCATTGACTCGATTCCAATAGAATTAGACTAGAAATTCATCAAAAACGAACAAACCCAAAGTTCACATGGAATCAAAAACTACTTTTCATTGGCTCGATTCCAATTGAATTAGACTAGCGATACGCAAAAAAACGAACAAACCAGAAGTTATCATGAAATCAAAAACCACTTTTCATTGGCTCAATACGAATCGAATTAGACTAGCAAGTTTCGAAAATGATCAAATCCGAATTTATCATGAAATCAAAACCAATATTCACTGGCTCGATTCCAATCGAATTAGACTAACAATTCACCAAAAACGAACAAACCCGATGTTATCATGAAATCAAAAACCACTTTTCATTGGCTCGATTCCAATCGAATTATAAAATCGAAAACTACTTTTCATTTGCTCAATTCCAATAGAATTAGACTAGCAATTTGCCGAAAACAATCAATCCCGAAGTTATCATGAAATCGAAAAATACTTTTCATTAGCTCGATTCCAATCGAATTGGACTAGCAATTTTTTGAAAATGATCAAACCCAAAGTTATCATGAAATCGAAAGCCACTTTTCATTCGCTCGAATCCAATCGAATTAGATTAGCAATTCGCCGAAAATGATCAAACCCGAAGTTATCATGAAATAAAATTCACTTTTCATTGGCTCGATTCCAATCGAATTAGACTAGCAATTAGCCGAAAACGAAGAAACCCGAAGTTATCATGAAATCAGAAACCACTTTTCATTGGCTCAATTCCAATCGAATTAGACAAGCAATTCGTAAAAAACAAACAAACCCGAAGTTATCATGAAATCAAAAATCACTTTTCATTGGCTCGATTCCAATCGAATTAGACTAGCAATTCGCTGAAAATGAACAAACCCGAAGTTATAATGAAATCAAAAACCACTTTTCATTGGCTCGATTCCAATCGAATTAGACTAGCAATTTGTCAAAAATGAACAGACCCGAAGTTATCATGAAATCAAAAACTAATTTTCATTAGCTCGATTCCAATCAAATTAGACTAGTATTACGCAAAAAATGAACAAACCCGAAGTTGTCATGAAATCAAAAACCACTTTTAATTGGCTCGATTCCAATCGAATTAGACTAGCAATTTGCCAAAGACGAACAGACCCGATGTTGTCATGAAATCGAAAACCACTTTTCATTTGCTCGATTCCAATAGAATTGGACTAGCAATTCGTCGAAAATGATAAACCCGAATTTGTCATGCAATCCAAAACCAATTTTCATATGCTCGATTCCAATCGAATTAGACTAGCATTTTGCGAAAAATGAACAAACCCGAAGTTATCATGAAATCAAAAACTACTTTTCATTGGCTCGATTCCAATCAAATTAGACTAGCATTACGCAAAAAAAGAACAAACCTGATGTTATCATGAAATCAAAAACAACTTTTCATTGGCTCGATACCTAACGAATTAGAATAGCAATTTTCGAAAATGATCAAATCCGAAGTTATCATAAAATCAAAACCACTTTTCATTGGCTCGATTCCAATCGAATTAGACTAGCAATTTTCGAAAATGATCAAATTCGTAGTTATCATGAAATTAAACCACTTTTCATTGGCTCGATTCCAATCGATGTAGACTAACATTACGCAAAAAAGAACGAACCCGAAGTTATCTTGAAATCAAAAACCACTTTTCATTGGCTCGATTCCAATCGAATTAGATTAGCAAGTTTTGAAAATGATCAAAGCCGAATTTATCATGAAATCAAAAACACTTTTCATTGGCTCGATTCCAATCGAATTAGAGTAGCAATTCATCAAAAACGAACAAACCAGATGTTATCATGAAATAAAAAACCTCTTTTCATTGGCTCGATTCCAATCGAATTCTGAAATCGAAAACCGCTTTTCATTTGCTCGATTCCAGTCGAATTAGCCTAGCGATTTACAGAAAACAATCAAACCCGAAGTTATCATGAAATCGAAAACCACTTTTCATTGGCTCGATTCCAATCGAATTAGACTAGCAATTTTTCGAAAATGATCAAACCCGAAGTTATCATGAAATTGAAAGCCACTTTTCATTGGCTCGAATCCAATCGGAATAGATTAGCACTTCGTCGAAAATGATCAAACCCGAAGTTATCATGAAATAAAAATCACTTTTCATTGGCTGGATTCCAATCAAATTAGACTAGCAATTAGCCGAAAATGAACGAACCCGAAGTTATCATGAAATCAAAAACCACTTTTCATTGGCTCGATTCCAATCGAATTAGACTAGCAATTCGTCAAAAGTGAACAAACCCATGGTTATCATGAAATCAAAAACTACTTTTCATTGGCTCGATTCCAATTGAATTAGACTAGCATTACGCAAAAAATGAGCAAACCCGAAGTTATCAAGAAATCAAAAACCATTTTTCATTTGCTCTATTCCAATCGAATTAGCTAGCAATTTGTCAAAGACGAACAAACCTGATACTATCATGAAATCGAAAGCCACTTTTCATTAGCTCGATTCCAATAGAATTGGACTAGCAATTCGACAAAAATAATGAAATCCGAATTTACCATGAAATCAAAAACCACTTTTCATATGCTGGATTCCAATCGAATTAGACTAGCATTTCGCCGAAAATGAACAAACGCGAAGTTATCATGAAATCGAAAACCACTTTTTATTTGTTCGATTCCAATCGAATTAACTAGCAATTTCCCGAAAGCCATCAAACCCGAAGTTATCATGAAATCGAAAAGCACTTTTCATTGGCTCGATTCCAATCGAATTGGACTAGCAATTTTCAAAAATGATCAATTCCAAAGTTATCATGAAATCAAAACCACTTTTCATTTGCTCGATTCTAAACGAATTAGACTAGCAATTCACCAAAAGTGAACAAACTCGAAGTTACCATGTAATAAAAAATCACTTTTCATTGGCTCGATTCAAATAGAATTACGAAATTGAAAACCACATTTGATTTGCTCGATTCCAATCGAATTAGACTAGGAATTTGCCGAAAACAATCAAAGCCGAAGTTCTCATGAAATCGAAAACCACTTTTCATTGGCTCGATTCCAATCGAATCAGACTAGCAATTCTTCGAAAACGATCAAACCTGAAGTTAACATGAAATCGAAAGCCACTTTTCATTGGCTCGAATCCAATCAAAATAGATTAGCAATTCGCCGAAAATGATAAAACCTGAAGTTATCATGAAAGAAAAAACAACTTTTCATTGGCTCGATTCCGGTCGAATTAGACTAGCAATTAGTCGAAAACGAACAAACCCGAAGTTATCAAGAAATCAAAAACCACTTTTCATTGAATCGATTCTAATCGAATTTGACTAGCAATTCGTTAGAAAAGAACAAACCCGAAGTACTAATGAAATCAAAAAATAATTTTCATTGGCTCGATTCCAATCGAATTAGACTAGCATTACGCAAAAAACGAACAAACCCAGAGTTATCATGTAATCAAAAATCACTTTTCATTGGCTAGATTCCAATCGAATTAGACTAGCAATTTGCCAAAGACGAACAAACCCGATGTTATCATGAAATCGAAAGCCACTTTTCATTGGCTCGACTCTAATAGAATTGGACTAGCAATTCGTCGGAAATGATCAAACCCGAATTTATCATGAAATCAAAAATCACTTTTCATATGCTCGATTCCAATCGAATTAGACTAGCATTTTGCCAAAAATGAACAAACCTGAAGTTATCATTAAATTAAAAACTACTTTTCATTGGCTCGAGTTCCAATCGAATTAGACTAGCATTACGTAAAAAAGAACAAACCCGAAGTTATCATGAAATCAAAAACCACTTTTCATTGGCTCGATTCCAATTGAATTAGACTAGCAATTTGCTAAAGACGAACAAACCTGACGTTATCATGAAATCGAAAACCACCTCTCATTTGTTCGATGCCAATAAAATTGGACTCGCAATTCACAGAAAATGATCAAACCCGGAGTTATCACGAAATAAAATACCATTTTCTATTGACTCGATTCCAATCGAATTATGAAATCAAAAACCACCTTTCATTTGCTCCATTCCAATCGAATTAGAGTAGCAATTTGTCGAAAACAATCAAACCCGACGTTATCTTGAAATCAAAAACCACTTTTCATTGGCCTGATTCCAATCGAATCAGACTGGCATTTTCGAAAAAACGAACAAACCCGAAGTTATCATGAAATCAAAAACCACTTTTCATTGGGTCGATTCCAATTGAATTAGACTAGCCTTTCGCCGAAAATGAACAAACCGAAGTTATCGTGAAATAAAAAACTACATTTCTTTAGGTCGATTCTAATCGAATTAGACTAGCAATTTCCCAAAGACGAAAGAACCCGATGTTATCATGAAATCGGAAGCCACTTTTCATTGGCTCGATTTTTCCAATTGAGTTGGACTCGCAATTCGGAGAAAAATGATCAAACCCGAAGTCATCAAGAAATAAAAAACCTCTTTTCATTGGCTCGATTCCAATCGAATTATGAAATCGAAAACCACTTTTCATTTGCTCGATTCCAATAGAATGGGACTCGCAATTCGCAGAAAATGATCAAACCCGAAGTTGTCACGAAATAAAAAACCAATTTTCATTGGCTCGATTCCAATTGAATTATGAAATCGAAACAACTTTTCATTTGCTCGATTCCAATCGAATTAGACTAGCAATTTGCCAAAAACAATCAAACACGAAGTTATCATGAAATCGAAAACCACTTTCCATTGGCCCGATTCCAATCGAATTAGACTGGAATTTCACAAAAAATGAACAAACCCGAAGTTATCATAAAATTAAAAACCACCTTTCATTGGCTCGATTCCAATCGAATTAGACTAGCAATTCATTGAAAACGAACAAACCCGAAGTTATCATGAAATCAAAAACCACTTTTCATTGGCTCGATTCCAATCAAATTAGACTAGCAATTTCCCAAAGACGAACAACCCTGATATTATCATGAAATCAAAAACTACTTATCATTGGCTCGATTCTAATCGAATTAGACTAGCAATTTTCAAAAATGATCAAATCTGAAGTTATAATGAAATCAAAACCACTTTTCGTTGGCTCGATTCCAATTGAATTAGACTAGCAATTTGCCAAAGATGAACAAACCTGATGTTATCATGAAATCGAAAACCACTTTTCATTGGCTCGATTCCAATCGAATTGGACTAGCAATTTGCCAAAGACGAACAAACCCGATGTTATCAAGAAATTCAACGCCACTTTTCACTAGCTCGATTCTAGTCGAATTAGACTAGCATTTCGCCAAAAACTAACAAACCCGAAGTTATCATGAAATCAAAACGCACATTTCGTTGGTTTGTTTGCAATCGAATTAGACTAGCAATTCGTCGAAAACGAACAAACCCGAAGTTATCATGAAATCAAAAACCACTTTTCATTGGCTCAATTACAATCAAATTAGACTAGCAATTTCCCAAAGACGAACAACCCTGATATTATCATGAAATCGAAAACTACTTATCATTGGCTCGATTCCAATCGAATTAGACTAGCAATTTACGAAAATGATCAAATCTGAAGTTATAATGAAATCAAAACCACTTTTCGTTGGCTCGATTCCAATCGAATTGGACTAGCAATTTGCCAAAGACGAACAAACCTGATGTTATCAAGAAATTCAAAGCCACTTTTCACTAGCTCAATTCTAGTCGAATTAGACTAGCATTTCGTCAAAAATGAACAAACCCGAAGTTATCATGAAATCAAAACCCACATTTCATTGGCTTGTTTGCAATCGAATTAGACTAGCAATTCGCCGAAAATGATCAAACCCGAAGTCATAATGAAATCAAAAACCACTTTTCATTGTCTCAATTCCAATTGAATTAGACTAGCAATTTTCGAAAACGATCAAATCCGAAGTTATTATGAAATCAAAAACTACTTTTTATTGTCTACATTCCAATCGAATTAGACTTGCAATTCTCCAAAAAATGAACAATCCTGATGTCATCCTGAAATTAAAAACTACTTTCCATTGGCTTGATTCCAATCGAATTAGACTAGCAATTTGCCAAAAATGATCAAACCTGAAGTTATCATGAAATCAAAGACCACTTTTCATTGGCTTGATTTCGATCGAATTGGACTTGCAATTTTTTGAAAAATATCAAATCCAAAGTTATCATGAAATCGAAAGCCTCTTT
>NW_019263184.1:0-7575 GCF_002742605.1 Olea europaea var. sylvestris
AGCTATTTCCATAAACTCTTTTCTGGATTTATAGGCGAGAACCCTAAATTAATTCTATCCCCTCTCTCGAGCGCCAAATAGAATGTATTTCTATATTTTACTCCCAGTAACTCTATTCCGAATTAAACATATAGAAATTATCAAAGCACCTGACTCTTTAAGTGGAGTTAGCCTCAAAGATTTTCACTTTCTCTCGAAGCCTATGATACCTAGGTTATATTATTCTTATACCACAAATAAATTTTCCTCTCTTGAGCACCAAATTTAAAGCATTGAATCATTTAATTATTGATCAGGCAATTGAAGGCATTAAGCAAGAACAACATAAATAAATTCCAGAAAAATCAAAGGAAATAATTGTATTAAAATCAAATCATGTCTCAAATAGGTTATGTCAAGCCCTAGATCTCAAAGTATAGAATTGATTGACATGATAAAATACACAATAAAGAACATGGAAAATAAGTAAGGAATAAGAAAAACTAGTTGTGTTGCGTGAGTTCTTCCCCCAATTGTTGTCAATCTTATTGAAATTGCTTTTCTTGATCTTTGGCTCTTGAGATTTTCACTCCTTGCAATTGCCTTTGAGCATCCATAAGAAAGGAACCTTTTCGTTTTGTTCATCCCCCCCATAGGTTAAGTAGTATGATAGATTTTATTTTCATAAAAGTTTGTGTCAAAAAAAGAATCTACCTAATTTTTTTTCGAAATATGCCCATCCGCGTGCGGTATACTTCCTTGCATGCGTGTCACATACTGGTTCTATTCTCTACATATAAAATTCAAGCCCATGCACGCGCGCCACTATGAAATCATTCTATGTGCTGCACTTTAGTCCCTATAGTTCATTCTTCGTTCCTTTTTGTTCATATTTGATATCTTCTTGATCATTCATCTTCACTACTATTTAATCGCCTTTAGCTCTTCTTCAATCATCTACATCAGGTCCAAATCAACTCTTGGTAATTTAGTCTCCAAACTTTTGATTAAGCCCAAGTTTGCAAATTTCCCGCTCTTCTGTCAAATTTCATTATTTTGCATCGTGTTGCACCTAACAAACGATATATATAAAGTTAAGCATCAATTCATCCTAAATAATAATAATTGCTCTAGTTTAATGGTTGAATTAAGTGTATAAAATACTCTTATCAACCTTGACCAAGGATTTCGCATCAGCTTAACTGAATAAAATGTCTTACTATCTAAGAACGATGAATTCTCTATTGATCATTCACAACCTTCATATGATTTTTAACATACTTGAACGACACAATATTAATGATCCTTGGTGGAGTAACATCTAACATCATCAAAGTATGACCGTCCTCATATAAGGCACTATGATGACCTCAAGTCAAATGACCAATTCTACTACCGAATGTCAGAGATTAACTTCAGACACTTAGAGAATTATCTATGTGAAATCTTCCCAGGGGGTCTCCAATATTTTGTTCTATAACAAAATATCCACTTGTTCATTTAAGTGTCATCATATTTGAAATTGTGAGATCAGTCACTTACTTCATAAGTAAGTTATATCACACGTGATGGTATATTCGTAACAATACTATCCATATCTCATTAGTACTTATGACCATGGATGATTTGAGATTCGGTCATATATAATTTGTATCTTACAACGAAAACTCTTTGTGGTTAATAGATTACCAAAACTTGAATTTACAGATTCTACTATTTAATTTATTAGAATATTAATTAAATTAAATACCAGATCTGCCGTAACTAAAATGCATAAACTATATATTAAAAGTGTTTATGTCCAAAGTTGATTGGACTTTGGGTATAAAACTTATACCTATCTCTTTCACGGAAAAAAGATGCAAAGGGAGTGTACTATTCCCACATATCAAAGAATGTGGAAGGGTGCTCTCGATTGGAAAGAATTACCTGCCAAACAATGTGAAGGTTGCTCGCAACGTGTTCTTATATCGATACTTGGACGTTAATGCATAGAAACGGGAATATATGGTTGGTATAGATCCAAAATTTAGTTTCTATTCTCTCAAGATCTACCCCCAAATTTTGACCATTAGGCAAAAGAGAAGCCTTTCAACCCAAAACTGTACCAAGTCATTGAACGAATAAGACAACAAACTTGTGGCTGATAGCTTCATTAGAGAGGACTCATACCCCCCAAATAGATTTCAATCCCAATCTTAGTGCTGAATCAAAAAGGTGAATGGAGGGCCAGCATTGACTTCTCCATTCTAAATCAAGCATGCCCGAAAGACAACTTTAATTTTACTAGGACTGACCAACTAGCTATACAACTATGGTGTACGAGCCACTTAGCTTTATGGATGTCTATTCTAGCAACAATCAAATTTTTATTACACTTTGAATGGAACATACCCTATATACCATAGATAAAGGCCTCTACTCTCATAAGGTAATCCTAAGTTGTTTCTTCACTAAAGCTACTGATAAATGCCTTTCATTCTTTAAAGTTCTTAAAAGTGGAGAGGTTTTCAATGGATGGTCGAATATGAAGAGGCCTTCCAAGCTCTAAAGAGCCACATTGGCTAGCTTAATTCTTGTCTAGTCTGAAGCTAGAGAATGCTCATTGTGACAATTAGTTATCAGAAGAGGCCTTCATCTATTTTCCTATGCAAGAAGATGGCAATAAATAATTTTCCATTTATTAAATGAGCAAGGTAATCTACAATACAAGACCAGCTAGTCAGCTACTCCAATACACAGAATCTTGGTCTATCTCTTTCTACCTTTTCTATAAAGCTACTTTAAGCTCACAAAATAAATGTACTTACAAATTTCCCACTTAAGCACGTGCTTCAAAAACTAGATGTCTCTAGGAAGCTAATGAAATGGTTGTTGAGTAGTAAAGATTTTGCTCATTGGCTTATCAATTAAAAAGTCCAACATGCCTAGCATTTCTCGAAAAGTCTATGTAAATATCTACTAGAAAAATCTTAGTAAAATATGTGATGATAAATGTGGTAATGTGTCAAGAAGATTATGTGGTCTTATAAATTCTATCTAGAGTATTCTAGAAAAATATCTTGTCCAAATGTGTGGTCTAAAAGTCTCAGGTAAATATGTGTTCTAGGAGTCTCTAGAAAAATGTGTGGACTAGAAGTTTCATGTAAACACTATAAAATGGGTTAAGGTCCTCCATTTTGTAGCAAGCTAAGTGTGTGAGTTTTGAAGTTGAGAAATACAAGTTTCCTGTTGCTCACTTCCTTCTTCCTAGTCTTCTTTAAAAGCCTTAGCCAATCCAAGTTAGTAAACCCCTATTTCCTCCAACAAACTGGTATTAGAGCCCTAAGGTTCTTGTGAAAAATGGCAAGTGGGATGATTCTTTTTCAAGTTCCCCAACTCAACAAGGATAACTACGACAATTGGAACATAAGGATGAAGGTGTTGCTCAGGTCACAAGACGCATGGGAGATCGTAGAGAAAGGCTACATGGAGCCACAAGATGAGGTCGCTCTATCCTAGGCACAAAGGGATAGTTCGAAAGATGTAAGGAAGAAGGACAAGAAGACGCCCACCCTCATCTATCAAGCCTTAGATGAAGGCATGTTCAAGAAAGTAGCTTGTGCTACTACGAGTAAGGAAGCATACGAAATCTTGTAAAACTCTCACAAAGGAGTTGATAATGTTAAAAAGGTTCAACTTCAAACACTTCGAGGTGAGTTTGAAGCTTTACATATGAAAGAATCGGAATCAATTTCTGATTACTTCTCTAGAGTATTGGCCATTGTGAATCAATTAAAGAGAAATGGAGAAAAGTTGAACGATACTCGAGTAATTGAGAAGATACTTAGTCTTTAGATTCTAAATTTGACTACATAGTAGTAGCTATTGAGAAATCTAAAGATCTAAATAGTAGGAGTATCGATCAACTCATGGGATCTTTACAAGCCCATAAGGAAAGATTAAAGAAGAAAGTGAAAGAAGAGCCATTAGAGCAAGCTCTTCAAACAAAGCTCACTTTGAACAAGGACGAAAGAAGGTTCGGCAATTGAAGAAGCCAAAGAGGAAGAAGATGAGGCCAAGATCAAGGAAGAAGTACATTCTACAAGGAGGAAAAAAGATAAAGCTCATTTTCCACCAGAGGTCGTTGAAGAGGAAAAGGTACAAGGCAAAATGAAGGGCCAAGGTATGACAAATCTCAAATTAAATATTACAATTGTCAAAAACTTGGTCATTATGCTTCAGAATGTAGAAATATTACTAACCAAGTTGAGGAGAAAGCCAACTATACTAGTTAAGAAAGTGAAGTAGATCCTTTACTACTGTTGGCTTACAAAGGTGAAGAAAGCAGAGAAAAGAACACTTTGTATTTGGATACAGGAGCAAACTGTCATATGTGTGGAAGAAAAAACATGTTCGTGGAGTTTAATGAATTAGTAAGTGGCAACATTTCATTTGGAGATGAATCTAAGATCCCAGTGAAAGGAAAAGATAAAATCGTGATCCGTACGAAGAACGGTACACATCAATTTATCTCAAATGTCTATTATGTGCCCAATATGAAGAATAACATTTTATGCTTGGCACAATTCTTAGAGAAGGGCTATTATATTCATTTGAAAGATCAGAGTCTTTCAATAAGAGATCAAAGAAAAAATTTGATTGCCAAAGTCCCTATAACAAGAAATAGAATGTTAGCATTAAGCATTTAAAATGATGTTGCTAAATTCTTAAAAGCTTGTTTTAAAGATTCATCTTGGCTTTGGAACTCGAGATTTGGGCATCTTAATTTTGGTAACTTAAAGTTGTTGAGTAAAAAAAAGATGGTGAGAGGTTTGCCTCTAATAAATAATGCGGATCAATTATGTGAAGGATACTCACTTGGCAAGCATTCAAGAAAAAGCTTTTCAAAAGAAGCATCTACAAAGGCTAAGAAGCCGCTAGAACTTGTACACTCAGATGTTTGTGGGTCAATCAATCCAAGCTTTCTTGGTAAGGAAAATTTACTTTGTTCTTTTTATTGATGATTTTAGTAGAAAGACTTGGGTCTATTTTCTCAAACAAAAATTGTGAGTTTTAGAACTTTTAAAAGGTTTCAAGCTATTGTTGAAAAAGAAAATATCTATAGCATAAAAGCCATGAGATCGGTAGAGGAAGAAAATTTACCTCCAAAGAGTTTGAGAAATATTGTGAGGAGAATGGAATTCGTCGCCCATTGACGATTCCATACTCTGCACTACAAAATGGAATAGCCGAGAGAAATAATAGATCCATTCTTACCATGGCCCGCTACATGCTCAAAAGTAAGAGATTGCCCAAAGAACTTTGGGCCCAAGCTGTTAATTGTGCTGTTTATTTGTCTAATCAATTGCCCTCTAGAAGTTTGTGAAATAAGGCACCACAAGAAGCATGGAGTGGAAGAAAGCCCAACTTCTCTCACCTACTAGTATTGGGAGTATTGCACATGCTCATGTACCAAATCAAAAGCAATCCAAGTTAGATGACAAGAGTGAATGGTATGTCTTTATTGGCTATGACTCTCGCTCTAAAACTACAAGTTGTAATCCAAGCAAGGAGATCACCACCATAAGTAGAGATGTCAAGTTTGATGAAGAATGAGCTTGGGATTGGGGCGTCCAAAAAGAAGACTATGACTTCTTACCATTCTTTGAGGAAGAAGAACAAGAGAATGGAAAGCAGCAAGAGCTTATCAGTCCACCTCTATCACCTACTCATGGAGATGCTTCCCTATCATCTTCACATGGAGAAAGCTCAAGCGATAGGACACCACGAATGAAGAGCCTACAAGAGCTATATGAGGTAATAGAAAATCAAAATGATCTCACACTTTTTTTTTCCTTTTTGTCGATTGCGGGGCAATAGGGTATGAAGAAGTGGTGCAAAATAAAATATAGAGAGATGTCATGGATAAAGAGATTAAGGTTATTGAGAAAAATGACACGTGGGAGCTGACGAATCTTCCCAAAGAAAAGAGAGCAATTGGAGTTAAGTGAGTATACAAGGCAAAGAAAATGCTAAAAGAGAAGTGGAGAGATATAAATCAAGATTGGTTGCTAACGGATAAAACCAATGGTCGGGAATTGATTATGAAGAGGCATTTTGCTCCTATTGCTCGTTTAGAAACCATAAGATTAATTAGCTCTCTTGCAACCCAAAATAAGTGGAAGATATTTCAAATGGACGTGAAATCATGTAGATGATCTTATATTCATAGGAAATAATCAAAGTATGATCACTGAGTTTAAGAAGGCCATGGCTCAAGGATTCGAAATGACGGATATCGGCCTAGTAGCCTAATATCTTGAGATAAAGGTAAAGCAAATGCAAGATTGCATCTTTATCTCACAAGCATGGTATGCGAAAGAAATTCTAAAGAAATTCAATATGGAGGATTGCAAGCCTGTATGCATCCCCGTTGAATGCGAAACCAAGTTGTCAAAGAATGATGAAGGTAAAAAAGTAGACCCAACACTTTTTAAGAGTCTTGTTGAAATTCTAAGATACTTGATGTGCACAAGATCAGATATTTTTTTTTGGAGTTGGGCTCATCAGTTGCTATATGGGGACACCTACCGTGACCCATATGAAAGCTGCAAAGAAGATTCTTCACTACATCAAAGGTACGTTTGATTCTAATGAATTCAAACTTGTTGGATATAGTGTGACAGTGATTGGGGCGGGGATAGTGATGATAGAAAGAGTATGACTGGGTACGTGTTTTACTTGGGCGATATAGTTTTCACTTGGAGCTCAAAGTGGCAATCGATCATAGCACTATCTATAGGTGAAGTTGAATATGTAGTACCTACATCAAGTGTTTGCCATTGGCATTGGCAAATATCCTAGCATTCCATGATAGAAGCAAGTATATTGATACAAGATATCACTTCATAAGAGAAAGTATTACAAAGAAAGAAATACAGTCGAAATATGTAACCTCTTAGGAGCAGATCGCCAACATTATCACTAAGCCACTCAAGCATTATGTGCTCCACAAGTTAAGAACTCTACTTGGAGTAGTAAAATCAAGTTTTAGAGGGGATGTTGAGTCGTAAACTTGATTTTTTGATTAAATAATATGGGCTTAAGGATTTTGCTCATCAATTAAAAAGTCCAACATGACTAGCATTTCTAGAAAAATATATGTAAATGTCTACTAGAAAAATCTAAGTAAAATATGTGGTGATAAATGTGGTAACGTGTCAAGAAGATTATGTGGTCTTATATAGACTATTTAGAGTGTTTTAGGAAAATATCTTGTCCAAGTGTGTGGGCTAAAAGTCTCATGTAAATATGTGGGCTATGAATCTCTAGAAAAATGTATGGATTGGAAGTTTCATGTAAACACTATATAAAGGGGTAGGTCCTCCATTTTGTAACAAGCCAAGTGTATGAGTTTTAAAGTTAAGAAATATAAGTTTCCTTTTGTTCACTTCATTCTTCATATTAGTGTTGTCCTCCTTAAAAGCATTAGGCAATCCAAGTTAGTAAACCCCTTTCCTCCAACAATGGTTTGTAAAGAATGCTAGAAAATACTAATAAATGAATAGTGCACTAAGTTCTCTTCGACAAGCTGCCCCCAAATTTAAAATAACC
>NW_019263184.1:9267-17972 GCF_002742605.1 Olea europaea var. sylvestris
TAAAAACACAACAAAATGTTGACGGAGAAAACCCAACTAGGGTAAAACTCCGGGCACAAGCCAGTAGAGATCCACTATAGAAGATATTGACTTACAGTATGTTAGATATTATTGATTCTAACAATATTCTGACCTCCTTACTGTATCGACCACAGCTATCCTGGATTTTGCAGATCTGTGCCAAAATCCCAGCTTTGAATATCTTCTACCTCCTGTGAATCACCAAGCACTCCAGCTCTTCAAGCAATTTCCTTCCCGGATCTTCAAACAGATGATCTTCTGGAAGTTTATATGGAGATATGAAAGGGTGTTTTGGTTTTGTGAGGGTTGATGTTTTTATTCAAAGAACCATGAGAATCAAAGATGAAAGAATGAATTTATTTTGGCTCTTGAACCTTTGGAAGTTGAGAGGGATTGTTGTTTTAATGTTTGCCAAAGGTCACGTAATGAAAATCGGACGTTTTGTTTATATAGTAGGTCGAATTTGGCAATATGGAGCGTTAAAAATTCGCGAGGCACTAAAATTACCAAAGGCCAGATAACATAGTCGCTCGAGCGAGGTCCTGGCGAAACTCGAGCGACGTACCTTCGCTCAGGCGATAGACCAGCGAAACTCCAGCGAGGTCAGTTCTGCAATTTGGCTCTAGCAAGGTCAGGGCGAAACTCCAACGACATCAATGCACCGTTTGCATCTTCAAAGCATCCCACTTTACCCTAGACCTATGCTATAACCTTTACTAAATTGTAACTTTAGTCCCTGAACTATTTGACCTGTACAATTTAGTCCTTGACTTTACAATTTTGACAAATAAGTCCTTTGGTCATAGATTGCCAATTACACATTTTCCTAATAGGAAGGACAATCGCTCGCTTAATGCCTAGCTGGCTCTTGAGGCGTGTAGCGAAAATCCCTCGATAACTCTTGATTCCAACAAACCCTCCAAACCGGCTGCCCCTCAACCCTCTCGGCCCTCTCTTCCACACACACCTACTCACCACCATCGAGAAAANTATATATATATATATATAAAACATAGGTTAGACACACAACTTGGGCCAAAAACTTGTGCATAAGGGCTTCTTAAAACCTAAACTAATGAGCTACCAATTACTCCAACTCACAATCCACTAATTCAACAAATACCCCAAAGCCCAACACTAACTAAAACTTGGGCCATCCGAAAGTGTAGTTCGTCTCCGAGCCGAGCCAAGTCCATGGTGTCGATAAATAAACCGACAATTGTTTTAAATCATCACCCGGATTATTGGGTATAAAAAAACCCAACAGTCTCTACCTTGATGCCTAATAATCTGCAAGCAACCAAAACATATAGTTTATACTTACACAATCAAGGCAATCTAATAAAATTGGAATCACAGACGTTACCTTGTGTTTCGAACTGAAACACATACCATACTTGCACCATGTACTCACTAGGGCTAAGGTCAAGAATATCCAAGTAGAAACAAGTATTCACAATGAATAAATAATCATCCGATGAAGATAAATAGGATAACACACACAGATCTTTTCAAAATCATGTTCACACAGAACCACAGACTAACACCTGGTTAATCAAACCATGGTCAAGCACATATGCAACACATGCATAAATGATCTTAAGAAAAGATCTCACCACACTTATCCTCTCCCATTCTGTGTTGCTCACACTTCGAAAACATATATCTCCTCTCATCGTCCATCATGCTCACTAAATAGATCACTCAACTCATGTCTAACTAGTAAGTCACAATAGATCCTAAGCTCTCGGGATAATCCTCTATCACCACATTACTTCTCCCAACCTACGTGGATAATGGGACTCCACCTTACAGAAGTGATAGAAGTGTCTCTCTCACACTCCACATGATCAGGGTCTCTTTCAAAGATAAAAGATTCTACACATTTGATCACATCTCCACTCATGATCTAAATGTCACACTCCACATCCCCCGTGCATATCACCAATGCACATCTAAGCATCTATACTCCACCTTACCAAAAGACATCCAACTCACTGTGGCAAAACAACACCTTTCGGTGACCACAAAGGTTCTCTAATCACCAAAGCTCCAAAAATCCACAAAGAAAATGGCAAAGGTGACACTCACATAGAAAAATCGAAAAAAGAGTTGGTTACTTCACAACACTCACAAACGAGGCTCACAAAGACAAAGAAGGTAACCCTAACATGGCTGCCTCACATAATCTCACAAACCACACAGGCTCACAAAGACAAAGGAGAGAAACGGCTACCCAACTTTCTTCTCACTACCACACTCTCACACCACTCACAAAGCAAATAGAGTACGCCACAAAACTTGACCCACTATGCATGTAAACATATTACACAAAGTAATAAGTCACTCTAATTCATGCAATTACACACATCAAACATATTGAAAGTGTAACATCAATATTGCAACAGAATTAAGTGACCACAAACATGCAGAAAGGATTACATACAGATGCAATGTAAGAACCAGGTTTATTCTCTCAATAAACCTCACTAGGATCACTACTCGACCCTAAAGTCACATTCGCCTCGTCTCTATTCTCATTTTTCCTTTTATTATCATCCTAGGACAATTTTTTTCAACTATGCCCAAATTTTACCACAATTAAAATATATTTTATTTTTCACACTTGCCTTAGACCTATACATGCCAACAATACCAAATAATGACCACAAGCAAAGTACTGACACATAATTCCCACAGAATAGTCAAGTAAATTTTTCTAAGGTGATATGCAATTCTATTGGTGTAGAAAAATTGGTGACAAATTCACATAGAATTTAAGGCAATTAATTAACATGTAATTCCTAGGTCTGGCAACAAGCAATGGTTACCCCAAATCTAACGTCACCCCATACGATGACTTCTAACGCGAAAAATAAATAATTAACCTACACATTTATTTTAACTGCAATAAGAAAAGTTTTTTATTTATGTATAATATTATTTTAATGAAGAATGTGTGATTGAAATGAGTACTGTAAAAAAATTAATGTGGTAAAATGTGAAGGAAAGGAGACAAACAAAACCCTAATAAAGTCTAACATGATATATGCCACCTAACCATACCCATCATATATATTTCATTGACTTGGATGATGCAGGAGGTTCTGAGTCAAGTGATTACAATGCGCCAGTCGAAATGATTACACAGTTTTACTAAAATTTTAAATGATTACACAGTTCTATCAAACTTTTAAATGTGAATTATACAATAAATATCTTAAACTTATTAGAGTTGAAATGATTACACAGTTCTACCCATTGATCCACACTCTATCCACCATCTCCACAGAGAGGTTAGCTAATGCATTCAAATGTCTTGCACAACTTAGAGTATACACTCAACAGTCTTGAGCTCCATATATCGCCCATTGTATAGTCTATTTAATATAATTTGCCAATCTCCAAAGAGATGATTACACAGTTCTACTCATCGTCAATTTTAAATGTGAATTATACAATAAAGCCTTGTTTGAGCCATATTTTTTCAAATTTATATATATATATTTTTTCAACAGTGATTTGACATCACTTCAACTACACATGCTTCAATAAAATAATATTACACGCAAATCCAAAACTTTACCTTATTTTTTAACCACATATTTTCCATCAATACACTATTCAAAAATATTTTTTCATTCTAGTAATGTGGCTCAAACAAGGGCTAAATATCTTGAACTTATCAAGGTTGAAAAGATTACACAGTTCTACCATTGATCCACACCTCTATCCACCATCTCCAAATAGAGGTTAGCTAATGCATTCAAATGTCTTGCACAACTTATAGTATACACTCAACATAGTCTTGAACTCCATTTATCTCCAATTTTATATTCTATTTAATATAATTTGCTAATCTCAAGTCTTTAAAATTTATCTTGAAGTTCATTTGGAATTTGACATAATTAAAAGAAAACAAATCATGAAATTAATACACACACACACACACTAAACTGCCCTATTTTAGAGAACAAATCACAAAGTAAAAATGAAATAAGATCACAAAATGAAATGAGTAATATGATTTAAAATGATTCATCTAGTTTTTTTATCTATCAATTTTCCAGCAGCATAAACACATCTATACATATACTTACCGTGATCCAATCCATTTAGAATTATATTTATTACCTTTATTTTGCATTAAAATGATTACTTTGTAGGTCGAGGTCACTTGAATGAGCTGTAATAGGCACAAGCAGTTATTGACTTCTCTAAGTTCACCCCCACAAGCACCACTAACATGATTAATAATAGAATTCAACAATACAAGGCAATAAAACTAATACCATTTAAGCTTTTATCTTCTTTAATCTCTCAAGGCTTGTCCAATATGCCAAACATTTCATATGAAGTAAATGACCAAGCACATGGTTAGGAAATCATGATCTCGAGCAATAATTATAATTTTTACTTTTAAAAAAATAAAAATTTAAACATGACAAAGCAAGCACTATTCGAGATGAAATTAAAGGAATGCATCACCCACTGATCAGTTATTTTGCCCTAGCCAGATATAAAAGAAGCTGAGAAAATTGAAAGAACAAGGGAAAACATGGTTGAAAACCAAATATCAATTCGTATAATCTTTGCAGCCAGCCACTACCGTCTATCTTAAATTATTTTATGTAGATCGTATCTATAAACACACGATCCTATCAACTCAAACGGATTGAACTCAAGAAACAAATGTTTTCTTATTTCATGAACAATCAAAAATCCCTAGTAGACATTTCAGAGTCTTAAATACAAAAATAACAAATAACCTACTAGCTAGCAGTTCCATAATGGGCTGGGGTACAAAGCAAGAATAACAAATGTTGAAAATAATAACCTAAGAAACTTTAAACGTCGTTTTGACCCAGTAAACGAATTCAAATGGCCAAAATCCATCATACATCATGGCAAAACCGTGAGTTTATCCAAAATCGTCATGAGCTTTCTAGAATGGGGTTACAGGTAAAACAGACACTGTATGCAAAAGTTACGGCAATTTTTTCGAACGCCGACCATTCAAATGTTCCATATACGCAAGTGTTTGTTCCTCCACATGAACCTCATCATTATTTGTTTGTCAAAAGGTGACAGATAATGACAATTGTTTATCATATAAATAGTCCCTAAAGCCGTAGTTTATAAAAATAAATTTATCCCATTAATTTCTAATCTAAAACATTGAAGAGCTGAAAAATATTGTGGGAAGAAAAGCCATGCGTGGGCTGCTAGAGACTCTACCGGGCATCTCTCTCCATAGTCATTCCCATCTCAGGTGGTTTCATGTTTTATAAACTTTATTCTATGTATTGTTCACAATACTCTCACCGAAAATGGCTTTATAAACACTAAACATCATAAAAATTTTGCGGCTGTTTGGCCCATCAAAAACTACGGTTTTCCTAATTGACGTGAATCCAAAGCATAAGGGCATGAAACTCCTTATGGTTTCCAGCCCAAATGGTTTCACACCAAAATTTGAACTACGAGCCCATTGAACAGATATATCTAATCCTTAGGGTTTCCAGTCCATAGGGTGATTCAAAGTTGAGACGGAATGCCGGAAATACCAGGATATATTTCGTGATGCACTTTAAAATTAAATTCCATCATTCCACACAACATTAAACAAATTTTAGGTCTTCAATGCTCCAAAACTAGTCCATTGACCAATGGCCATCATGTTTCGGAATATGAATGGACTCGAATTGGTAACGCAAAGCATGTTTTAAGAATTTATAATGAAAATCATGATAGTTTTCGTTAAATGAAGTTAAAGTTTTTTTATTTATTTATTTATTTATTTGCTTTTTGTTTATTGTTTATTGGTTTTAATTGAGGAGCTGAATTAAATGGAATATATTTGAAATGAGGGTTTGAAACCCAGTTCATCACCAAACTTTTAAAACGTGTTAATCACTTTAATCAATGAACTCTGTTTCAGCATAAATGGTTATCGAACATGCAAAGCTATTCTAATGAAGTCACTCACCACATGTGTTGATTGTTTTGAAAAAATTGGTCATACGTTTGACGATAATTCTTTTTTGGCAAACTAAAATGACAAAAGGGTAAAAAATTAGTTAAATTAACATCAACCTAGAATAAAGTGAAGTTAAACTAGAAGACGTGAAAATTTGAAATGAATGCACTGAAATCAAAATCCGTGTAGAACAATATTTTTATATTTTTGATGTCATCTCACCAAGAAAGTCAGCCACATAAGCCAACATTTTTAAATACTTCAACAAAACTATTAAATAGTAACAAATACATGGGAAGTAACTTAAATTGAAATAATTTTGGCGAGTTTGGATACTCTATCTAACTAAATACATAAGTGGGAGTTTTGAGTTACTGTTCACAAGCCAAATGGCCAAATAAATCAAGCTATGTTCGAGTCAGCCGGTTAGTCGAGCCGTGTGCCTGGGTGGCTATAAAATAGACCTTTTCCTGAGCATCATCTAGAACATTTGGGATTTTCTGTGTTCTGTCTTGCACCTTTGGCTTCTTCCTCCTTCGTATATATTTATGGGTTACTAAATGGTGATAATGATTGTGCTTTATGACCAACGCTTCTCCTTTCTTCTTCTCTATTCTCTATTTGTTGCAGTAGGTGTTACAAAGAAGGACATGGCCAAACATGAGATATATTTTTCCTTCTATTTCCTGTTCGGTTCTTCTCTTCCTTTTAGACAAGAACTCGAAAAAATTGAACTTTCATTTTGTTCTCGTTGTTCTTGGTAGACTTATTTCCTATGGTGGGTTGGGAGTTTGATTGAAAAATTTCCTTCTGTCTGGGGTTTTAAATTTCTTCTTGGTAGATTTAAAATTTACTTTTGTGGGTTGAGAGTTTTGATTGAAATTCCTACATCTCTCAAGGTTTTTAAGTTTCTTCTTGGTAGATTTACTATTTATTTTTGTTGATTGAGTGTTTAATTGAAAGTCCTATATCTCTCAAGGTTTTTAAGTTTCTTGTTGGTAGATTTATTTAGTTTTGTCGGTGGGAGTTTGATTGAAAATATGAAGATTTGTGACTCATTAGAAGGGTGAAGCCAACATTACTAATGGTGATGGTGCAAACAATATTTGCTGGAATCAATATTGTTTATAAAATGACTGCAAAAGATGGAACAAAGTTGTCTTTTTTGGGGCTATGGATTCATGTTTGGCCTGGTTTTTTGGTTTCGGTTGCCCTCTTGGTTAAAAGGTTCTAATGCATATATATTTCAATTTTTAAATTTACAAGAAAGAATATTTAATTCAATGGTAATTGTCTTGGAGTTTTTCCCCCATTCACATCTAGGATTTATGAATCTCACAAAAATTTTGAAAATCTTATAGCTAAAATGTACACACAAGAATTTCTTATGAATCTNTTCACATCTAGGATTTATGAATCTCACAAAAATTTTGAAAATCTTATAGCTAAAATGTACACACAAGAATTTCTTATGAATCTGAATCTTGATATTTCTAGAAGAAGGTGCTTAAGTTAACATGATGGTAGTCTTCTAAGCGTTTCTTTATGGTCTATTCAGGTAATTTTCAAATTTTATTAGTATGTCAAATGACTTATTAGGTTTGGATAGGGTTTTTTGAGATAAACATTCCATGTGTTGATTTATAGAGAAGTGTACCCCAAATAAGCACTCTCTTAAATGTAGTTGAGATTTATTGACCTCAATATTTGCCTTTTTCAATTGCATTATGTGACACATGTGTTGTACTAAGTACGTTTGCCCAGTATTGATAAAAGCTATCATTAGCAAACATATAGTTCACGAGTACATTGGCTTTCATTGGTGAACCTAAGGTTTATGGTAGTCTAAGACGTTCTTTATGAGTATGAGGATATTTTTAGCGAGTTGATAATTCAATCACATATTATGCTAATTTTTTTCCGTTATTTCTACTTTTTTTGAAACAATTCATCGTTGATTAATAAATTAATAGTAGTAATTACCCAAGAATGTTGCATATGGATGAATTCAATTATTTGACATTGGTATTTTAAGATTTCGAGGTAATGTAATAGATAATACAATCCTTGTGGGAGGATCATTGTTATGAAATAAATTTTTGGACCATGATTATGGACTTAATTTAATAGTTTAAAGTAATAATCGGTACAATTTTCCTATTGCAGACAATCAATCGGCCAAATTTTTTTACTTAAAAAGTATGGCAATGACTTCTACAACGTTTGCTTCGACCTTGACCAATTGTGTTCCCGCATTGAACATATTTTCTTAACATTAAATGTGGATTAATAGTTAACATATGAGATTTCTTCCTTCCGAAGACCAAACCAATCTTATTGGTGAGTGATGTAGGAGCACTGGCATCTTTGCTGAATTAGGGGAGAATTTTGTAGAAGTAAGAGTTTTCTTTTCCATCTTCTTTTGCATTATATTATAAGTTATATTTTCGTGAATAAATGTTAGTTTTAGTTTTAGCGAAAGTATGACTTTATTGCAATTGGCAATTGCTATCCTTAAAGGAGAACTTGAACTATATTTTCATTTTGAATCAAAACTACTGTTTGTACTTTGAAATATAGTACTACCACTAGACATGGTTAGTGCAAATTTTGTCCTTGTGAGTGTCGATTGATATGCAAAAGACAATTTAATGTTTGGGATAACCTCAAAATATGCTTAGCACAAATGATGATTATGACAATC